>NC_133662.1:19863718-20015533 GCF_037893015.1 Macrotis lagotis | reverse complement strand
AGAGCTGCAAGTGTTCTGTAACTAATAGTCCTAAGTCTTTAGTGAGTAAATCACTTAACTTATTAAGGGTCAAAACAAAAGACTGCAAATTGGAAAAGAATAGAGAAATAAATAAGATATTATTGCTATTATTTTGTTCCTTTGAAAAAGTAGCAAATAATTTAGAATTTATCATTCTACATATGATTTCACTTGATTTGATTATTTCATTTTTTATAGGTTAAAAATAATGTATCTGAAATAAAAAGAAATGGTTTAAAACCCTTTGCAATAGGGGCGGCTAGGTGGTGCAGTGGATAGAGCACCGGCCCTGGAGTCAGAAGTACCTGAATTCAAATGCAGTCTCAGACACTTAATAATTACCTAGCTGTGTGGCCTTGGGCAAGCCACTTAACTCCATTTGCCTTGCAAAAAAACCTAAAAAAAAACTTTGCAATAAATGTCTCATATAAATCTGAGACATGGGAAATAATTTATATTTCTTCCTTTGAGAACTATATGTTCATATCCTTTATGGAATGGATTACTTTTGTGTTGTGCTGGTTCCTTGTAGAATGCAGAAAAGAATTTAAGATTTTCATTTTTTGAAAAAAATTATCAGATAAATTTTCTGTACATTTAAAAATATATATATATCTTTTAATTTTAGATGCTTTGTTTTTGTTGCACAAAAACCCTATACTTTAATATAACCAAATTCATCTTGTTAACCTTTAATAATTTTTACCATTTAGCATATAGAAAAAATGCTCATCTTCATAATGAGATAAATATATAATTCTGTTTTCCTTCCAATTTTATGGTGTTTTAAAAATATTTAGCTCATTGTGCTATATAAAGCTATAGATTTTATTTCAGTTTTTGCCATGATTTTAACCAATTACTCTATTTTTTTTTTTACTAAATGATGATTCCTGGGACTTCTTGTATTGATAGTGTTATAGAAGTTAGATCTCTCACATGTACTACAGTAAAAACCTAAAAGGAATACGAAAAAGAGAAACATTAAAAAACTCCATCATTCATCCCAGAACTTCACAAAAACTTAACAAAAACGAAAAATGAGATCCCTCTTTAAGGAAATCAGAGTGAGTGTGGGAAAATAATCCAGAAGTTTGCCAACTCTTTGACCAGGTACATTACAAGGACTTTTGAAACCTGGGGGATGGGAGGAATCCAGATTTGGCCAACTGGGAAGCTCTGGAAAGATCAGCAACCCTCAGCACTCTAGCCACTCTGACACTAGCCCCAGGGCTGGAAATGAGAACATTCCGAACATAATGCCTCAAGTAATCTGTGAGTCAGAGCACTGTAACCAAAGATGTTCCTTAGGCACCTGAAACATCCAGTACTCTATTCCCAGGATGTGGAAATAGAGAGTATTTAGATGGGGAGCTCAAGTATTCTGACTACTCTTAGAAATCTAAAATACCCTATATGGAAAGCCCTAGAGAGCTAGTGGTCCACGGTAATTTGACTGAGATACTCCAGAAGATCCTAAAGCCTGTCACACTCTGAACATGGATGATCCCTGGGGACTCGAAACCTTGAAAATAGATATACCAGGGGGAATGTGGAAATCACCCTCAGAAACCCAGGAAATCAAGACTAAGACCAAAGAGAACCTGACCATCTAATCCAAGAGAATAAAAAAGGATAGAACTTAATTAAACCAGGTACAAAGTCTCAAATCTGGAACTGAGGCTGTAGATGTGAGTAACCAGAAGCAGATACTGAATACTATGAAGCAATATTATGGGTCAAGAGATAAACCCCCAAAGAAGAATATAAACTCCACAACAATTACAAGCAGCTCTTCAAAGGAAAAAAAAATGCCTTGACCACAAAGACTACAAGAGTCTCTAGAGGAAATGAAATAGGAAAAAACAAATTAAGTGACATTGAAAAGTGAATAAATGACTTAGATTAGAAAGTAGAAAATATTACCCAAATTATGGATTCCATGAAAATTATAATGTAGTACACAAAATTCAATGAATACATGAAATAAGAAATATAAAAACAATATCAAAAAGATTGGAAAATACAAGTAAATATGAGGTATTACTATAAAATAAAAACAAACCATTGACCTGGAAAAAAACATAAAAATAAATTAAGAATCATCAGGCTTCCTGAAAACCATGACAAAACAAAAAACCTAGATATAATATTTCAAGAAATCAAAAATGAAATTGACTAGTTCTTTAGAACCAAAGGACAATGTTAAAATAGAAAAGTATTTACCAGTCATTTCCTAGAAGAAACTCCAAAATAAAAATTCCCAGGAATGTCCCAAAATCCAGAGTGCCTAGATCAAAGAAAAAAAATGCCAGAAAGAAAGTTCAAAAATGTTGAAGATTTATGAGGGTTTATTTTATATCCTGGGACTTTGTTGTGGGGGTGGGGGGAGAAAGGAAAATTGTAAAATTCAAAATAAATAAAATTTTCTTTAAAAAAAAAAGTTCAAAAACTAAGGCACCACAATCATGATCTTGTAGTTCTTGGAAGATGCTTTCATAAAGAGAAACATCTTTAAATGCATTATCTGAAAAGGCAAAAATTAATAGCAATAATTAGCAACTTTAGCAAAGTCTCAAGATATGAAATAAACCCTCATAAATCCTCAACATTTCTATATATGACTAGCAAAATGCAGCAGAAAGAGCTAGAAAGAGAAATCCCATTCAAAGTAACTTTAGACAATATAAAATACCTGGAAGTCTACCTGTCAAGGCAGACTCAGAAAATTTTTAAAAACAATTACAAAACACTTCTCTCACATATAAAAATCAGATTTAAATAACTGGGCAAATATCAACTGTTCATGGATAGGCAGAGCAAATATAATAAAAATGACAATTCTACCAATATTAAACTACTGTTTAGGGTCCTACCAATCAAAATCCCAATAAATTAATGAGTTAGAAAAAATTGTAAGTAAATTCATATGTATGGAGAAATAAAAAGTTGAGAATTTCCATGGATTTAATGAAAAAAAGTGCAAAATAAGGTGGCTTAGCCCTTACCAGATCTAAAATTATATCATAAAACATCAGTCATCAAAACTGTCTGGTATTGGCTAAGAAATAGAGTGGTGGATCAGTGGAATAGACTAGGAGCAATAGTAGGAAATGATTATAGTAATCTGCTATTTGATAAACCCAAAGAGTTCAGCTATTGGGATAAAAATTCTCTTTTTGATAAAAACTGTGGGGATTGGAAGTTAGTATGGCAGAAACTTGGATTAGACCAACACCTCACACTCTATACCAAGATAAGATCAAAATGAATACAGAATTTAGACATAAAAACAATATTATAAGCAAACTAGGATATTAAGGAATAGTTAACCTGTCAGATCTATGGAAAGGGGAGCAGTTTATGACTAAGGAAGAGATGGAGAACACTAAAAAAAACTAGATTATTTTGATTACATTAAATTAAAAAGCTTTTGCACAGACAAAACCACTGTAACGAAGATCAAAAGAAATGTAGCAAACTGGGAAATAATCTTTACAACTAGTAATTTTGACAAAGGATTCATTTCTAAAATATACAGAGAACTGAGTCAAATTTTTTTAAAAACAAACCATTCCCTAATTGACAAATGGTCAAAGGATATGCAAAGGCAATTTACAGAAAAGAAAATCAAAGCAATCCATAGTCATATGAAAAAATTGATCTAAATCACTACTTATTAGAGAAATGCAAACTAAATCATCTCTGAGGTACCACCTCACATTTCTCAGACTGGACAATATGACCAGAAAGGACAATGATCAACATTGGAAGGGCTGTGGGAAATCTGGGACTCTAATACATTGTTGATAGAACTGTGAACTCATCCAACCTTTCTGGAGAGCAATTCGGAATTATGCCCAAAGGGCAATAAAAATGTGCATACCCTTTGATCCAGCAATACCACTACTGGGTCTATACCTTGAAGAGATAATGAAAAAGGGTTAAAAAACATCACTGGTACAAAAATATTCATAGCAGCCCTGTTTGTGGTGGCAAAGAATTGGAAATTAAGTGAATATCCATCAACTGGGGAATGGCTTAATAAACTATGGTATATGTATGTAATTGAACACTATTGTTCTATTAGAAACCAGAAGGGATGAGAATTCAGGGAAGCCTGGAGGGATTTGCATGAACTTATACTGAGTGAGATGAGCAGAACCAGAACATTGCACGCTTAACAGCAACATGGGAGTGATGATTAACCTTAATGAATTTGCTCATTCCATCAGTGCAACAGTCAGGGACAATTTTGGGCTATCTGTGATGCAGAATACCATCTGTATCCAGAGAAAGAATTGTGTGAAAAAGACCAAAGACTATTATCTTTAATTAAAAAAAAAAACCTGTTAACTTACTATGGAATTTTGCTATCTCTTGTACTTTATTTTTCTTCCTTAAGGATATGATTTCTCTCTCATCACATTCAACTTAGATTAATGTACACCATGGAAACAATGTAAAGGCTAACAGACTGTCTTCTGTGGGGGGTGGGGGGAGCAAGATTAGAGGGGAAAAATTATAAAATCCAAAATAAATAAAATCTTTCTTTAAAAAAAAGCAAGTTCAAAACCCACCACAGTCATGATCTCATAGGTCTTGGAAGATGCTTTTATAAAGAGAAACACCTTTAAACGCATTATCCCAAAAGGCAAAAAATAATGACTTACAACCATGAATAACTTACCTTGTAAAACCGAATATAATTCTATAGTATAAAAAATGAACCTTCTGGAGAAATGATTTAAATGTAATTGAATACTATTGTATCATAAGAAATTATAAATGAGATGGATTCAGGGAAACTTGGGAAGATTTATAGGAACAGATATAAAGTGAATGAACAGAACCAAAAGAACAATTTATATAATGATTACTATTAAAAAAAACATTAAAAGACTTGAGAACTCTGATCAAAGTGATGATCAACAAAGACTCTAGAGAACCAATGATTAAGTATCCTACCCACCTTCTTCTAAACAGTTGATGGACCAGAAGTGCAGAATGAAACTTGCCTTTTGGGACAAGGTCAAAGCATGGATTTGTTTTGCTTGATTAAACTTAGTTATCATAAGAGAAGGTTCAAAAATGGGGTGTGGGAAGCTAGCAATAGCAATGCCAAAAGAAAGTGAAAAAAAGTGTGATTAAAATATTTTTTTAAATGCACAGAAGAGAACAGAAGGAAGTTCAGTGGGAGTCCCACATAAACAGTTCAGCTTTGAAACTAACACACTGAATTCATTATATAATTTTTAAAAATCAAGCTGTAACAGATATAAATTTGTGATTTCATATAATTTTATTCTTTGCATATGGAAGCATTCAGGTCTGCTGGTGTTTGTCAAGTTCAGAATAACAAAAAAACCTAATTTAAAATAAATGATTCCTTTTCCTAATATTTTATAATCTTGGTTTCTAAAACTGATCTATTGTATCATAAGCACTATAAAACAAGACAATTAAAACTGTAAGATTCCTTGAATGATATGAAGAAGAGATAAACTTGTTTGATGACTCTCCAATTACTGATGTCAAGGCATAAAACTGGTATACTTAAGAAAAATGTTTGCCATTTTCATGGAGGAGATACAAAGTCCAAGTATTACTTTGCATCCAAAACATGTCATTTTATTGTCCTTTTAAAAAAGTTTAGGGGCCCAATTGAAGTAGCAAAGAAATATACTCCAGACAGACACATATAAATGAGTTAATATATAAAATTCTTTGGATTCCTTAAAAGTGCCATGCAAATATCAATTATTATTATTCTACAGATTGGATATGTTATGTTGATGTTATTATCTTTGAGATAATATTGTTACCCTAATTTGTTCTTTAACTCGGGCATTATTCTCTAACCCCTTCTCTGAGTTGCTCCTCTCACTTAACTTAGTTTCCCAGAGAACTGCAACAATCTTGAATTCTAGATTATTCAATGGTCGACTACTGTGTGTTTCCCATTAACAATAAGGAGGCAGGCACACAATTCGTTCTTAGTATAGGCATTTTACAAGATGACTGAGCAAGAATTGTTGTTCTGTTGTTTTCAGGCATGTCTGACTTTTTTTCAGACCCTATTTGGGGTTTCTTGGCAAAGATATAGGAGTGGTTTACCATTTACTTCTCCAGTTCATTTTATAGATGAGGAAGTGTCTTTCCCAGGATCACACAGCTAGTAAGTGTCTGAGACCAAATGAGTCTTCTTGACTTCAGGTTCACTAGTAAGGATAGAAGATATAAAACATTCCCTCCTATAATTCTGGGGCTTTCCTCCCACAAATATCCACAGTTTTCAAGGAAGATTGTGTTCCCATGTTAGTGAAATATATATTTGAATGGTAAGATATACAAGAGTCATTGTCAGTTCATAAGTCCTAGTCTTGCAGGGTCTGGAAATCTATTTTCTTGCCAAAGTCATCAAGAATATTTTCCTTTGATGCAGCATCTCTGCTAGGTGGGTAGTTCATCTAGGTGCCCAGCCCAAATCTACTCTCCTCCACAGCTCTGTCTTTGTTGGGACTGACTCTTTTAAAGCCCATAATCAGCTCTCAGGGTCTTCATTCCTACAGGCTTCATCCTCCCTTCCATGACTCTGTATCTGTTTGTGTGATTCTCTGCTACTTCAATAGGGACTTTAAATTTTTTCAAAGTGACAAACTCTTAAACTACTAGATGAAATGCCATCCTCCAGACATGTTGCTGCTATATATGCTGCTAGGTGGCTAATGGGAGCCCAGGGGAGGGGGAACATGAGAGAAAATTCTACTCCTGCCCCCGCTTTAAAGTACTCTGGAGTTGGCATAACCTCCCACTCACCAGGGCTTAGCTATTTAAAACCCACAGAAGTTGACTAATTTGTCTGCCCAGCTATCAATTGCATTATTCCCTTCTTATTTAATCATTAAATCTTTCACATTTTAAAAAGTAGTTTGCCATGTTACTCTCTTCCTTAATAAACTTCAGTGACTGCCTATCATCTCCAGTATCAAATACACAATCTTGTATTTTTGAATTCAAAACCCTTCATACCCCATTCTCACCCACTCCCAGTTTGGTATTTGGTGGAAAGAACACTTGACTAATAGTCAAGAAGACCTGAGTTCAAATTCAGAAACCTACCAGCTATGTGTGTTACCTTGGAAAAGTCATTTAACCTGATAGTCTCAGTTTCCTCAACTGTAAAATGAGCTGGAGAAGGAAATGGCAAAACCACTCCTGTTTTTATCTCTGCCGAGAAAACCCAAAATACAGTTATAAAAAGTCAGACATGAAAGAAAAAAATGACTGAATAACAATTTTTATTACATTTCCACTCTCTCATCTTCTGCACCGTTCTTCTCTCCACACTCTGTAATCTAGTGATCCTGGTCACCTTTGCTGTTCTGCATACAGGACACTCCACCCTCAGACTCTGGTCAGTTTTATTGGCCGCCCTGTACACCTGGAAAGCTCAGCCTCCTTAGCTCAGCCTCCTGGCCTCCATGACTTCCTTCAAGTCCCATCTACAATCTCAACTCTTACAGAAAGCCTTTCTTCATCCCCTTCATTCTGGTGCCTTCTCTATGCTGATCATCTCCACCTCATCCTATCTATATGTGGTCTGTACATCACTAGCTAGGAGTCTGCCTAGCTAGAAAATGAGCTACCTGGGGACAGGGCAAGATCCTCAGTGCCTGACACTTTGTAACATTTATTAACTATTCATTGACTGACTACTTGTGGGTTACCTTCCCAGACTTATTCCACCTTCTTCCTGTCACATGCTCTATGCTCCAGCCAAACTAGTGCAACCTTAACATTTCCCCTCCCAACTCTTGGTGTCTTCCTTTTCATCCCTGCCTCATAGAATCCTTAGCTTCTTTCTAAGCTCAGTAGGTGCCACCACCTTCATGAAACTTCTCCTGATCTCTGTAGTCATTAGTGCTCTTTTCCTTCTCAAATTACCTTGCATTGACTTATTCAAGAACACATTCAACTACTCAGTAGAAATGTAAGCTCCTTGAGGACAGGCACTATTTTCCATCCTTTTTCTTGCATCCCAGCACTTAGGCAACAAATCAGGAAGTCTTTGGTTCAAATCTAACTTCAGATACTTAGTAGCTATGTGACCTTGGGCAAGCTGTTTGCCTGTTTCCTCATATGTAAAATAAGGATAACAATAGTACCTACCTTCCAGGGTTCTTGGGATGATCAAGTGAGATATTTGTAAAGTACTTAGTTTGATGAATAGTAGCTATTATATAAATTCTATTTTTATTATTCTTATTCTAGGGCTAGTATAGTATTTTTATAGACCTAGTGTAGTATCTTGTATAAATTCTTCTTGAATTAAATTGAATTTCATATAGAAATTATTCTGAAAATGTTCCTAGTCAATTTCATTTGGAGGCACAGTGGTCAGTACTCATTGCTGACTCTCTGAGTAAATTATTTATGATATTTATGTTTGTTTATATAGATCAACTGATGCTGCAGTGGATAAAATGTCAGACCTGGCGTCAGGAAGACTTCCTGAGTTCAAATCTAGCCTTGGACATTTACTAGCTGTGTGACCCTGGGCAGGTAATCGACCCCTGTTTGCTTTAGTTCCCTCGTATGTAAAATGAGTTGAAGAAGGAAATGGCAAACCATTTTAGTCTCTTTGTCAAGACAAACCCAAATGAGGTTGTGAGAAATTGGACATGATCAAAATGACTGAACAACAGAAACCCTGTATATTTATCTTACATATATAGTTCTCATAAGCCTCTGGTTTCTAACTTCTTAACCCTGAAACATATCCAGTTATCCTCTCTCATGTCTACTTTGACATTGAAGTTGCTGAGTAGTAAGATACTATATATGTTGATTTGGCACTTAAGAGGATTTTATCAAGTACTCTGAAGTGTCTTCACATGTATCATAGATATCATATTGCTTGCCTTCTCAAGGGATGTTGAGAGGTACAATCAAAGGTGAGAATTTAGAATGGAAAATTTAAAAATATGAATGTTAAATTTTTTCACTATAATTGGGAAGTATTTAACAAAATAAATAAAAACACATTTTGGGGGGATTTTTTGCAAGGCAATGGGTTTAAGTGACTTGCTCAAGGTCACACAGCTAGATAATTATTAAGTATCTGAGATCAAATTTGAACTCAGGCCCTTATGACTCCAGGGCCAGTGCTCTAGCCACTGTACCACCCAGCTGCCCTAAATACATTTTTTTAAAAATCAAGTATTCTGCAGAATTTCTCCATTTCATCCTCTGAAATAAATGATAGTACAGAAGATTCAACTATCTTCATGGTGATCCCATTGCAACTGTTCAGCATGAATACTGCAGTATGAGAAGATGAAGTAGACCATGAAGAGATACTTATTTATATGATATTGTCAATTATTTCTGTCATTGTATCTTTTTTCCTTTCCTTCCATAAAGTTATCACTCAATGATCACTGTCATACTGCTATTATTTTTATTTCTCTTTAACTACCATATTGAGATAAGAACCAGTTCATACTAATTGTAAGAGATCTGTCATCTCAAGTACTAAGGACTTAATTTTCAGAATATCTCTCCAGGCCTATTCAAAATGATCAACAATTTACTCCTTTTTAAAATTAAAAAAAAATTTCTTTTGTTTTTTTTTCCTGGCATTTTCCTGGTGCTTTAAGGTTTGCAAAGTGTCTTACATAAGCTAATTTATTGATTTTTTTTTTGCAAGGCAAACAGGGTTAAGTGGCTTGCCCAAGGCCACACAGCTAGGTAGTTATTGTGTCTGAGCCCGGATTTGAACCCAGGTACTGCTGACTCCAAGGCCAGTGCTTTATCCACTACGCCACCTAGCCGCCCTTAATTTATTGATCTTTGAAATAATGCTGTGATGTAGGTGTTATTATAAGCCTTGTTTTACAAATTAGGAAGCTAAGGCAAACAGAGGTTAATGACCTCCCCAGTGACATACAGCTATGAAGTGTCTGAGGCTGGATTTGAACTCAGGTCTTCTTGATTCTAAGTACTATAGTCTAATCCACTGAACCACAAGACTGCCTTCTTTTCTGAGGTCTTGCAATTTACTGCTCCTATTTATTTAAGTTTTAACATCTACTGAAGCTGAACAAATTTTTCAAGAATTGTCAAAATCCTTTTATTTTCAAATGATTGTCTTTTCCTTTAAAAAAATGGTTTTGCTTTTTTTTTTTCTTAGAAATTGATTCTGGTACTGAGTGAGAGGAGCAGAACAGTAAAACACTGTACACCCTAACAGCAACATGGGGGTGATGATCAACCTTGATGGACTTGCTCATTCCATCAGTACAACAATCAGGAACAATTTGGGACTGTCTGCAATGGAGAATACCATCTGTATCCAGAGAAAGAACTACAGAGTTTGAACAAAGACCAAGGTCTATTAACTTTAATTTAGAAAAAAAAAACCCTAATATCTTATTGTCTGATCTTGCTATCTCTTATATTTTATGTTTCTTCCTTAAGGATATGGTTTCTCTCTCATCACATTCAATTTGGATCAAGTATACCATGGAAACAATGTAAAGATTGACAAAATGCCTTCTGTGGGGTGTGGAGGGAGGGAAGTAAGATTAGGAGAAAAATTGTAAAACTCAAAATAAATAAAATCTTTAAGAGAAAAAAAGAATTTGATTCTGGGATAAAATTCTGGGATAAAATTTTTATGTAAGTTCTGTCATTTTTCATTCTTGCAGGAAAAAGACTGTGAGAATGCTAGTACTTTTTCTCCTGTTTCTTCAAGGATTTTGTTTTTTTATTTTGAATCTTTTGATAATGTGCTTGGATGAGTTAAAGTTTGAATGTTTACTTATTGGTATTCTATAATTCTCAACTAGTAGTCTGTCCCTTGTTTTTATACCTCTGAGAAGGTGATGTTTTCTTATGCAAATCCTTTATTTTAAATAATCTATAGAACCCTAGTAATCGGATGGTTCTAACTTTTCATCTTTCTATCAAATTTGCCACTGTTACCCACATTATTTGCCATTCTTCTTTAGCTGAATTATTTTCTTCAATGATTATTTTATTTCAACTGTGCTCTGTCCATTGCTTTTCATTGCTTCTGTAATTATTTTCTTCTATTCATTCATTCATCCATTTATTTATCACTTATCTATTTAACTATATAGCTACCATCTATTTCCATATCTATTATTTATCTCTATCATCTATCTTTATAACTATCATCTACTTATCTATCTCTGTCACCAATCCATCTAAATATCTATTGTCTGTCTTATCTATATCATCATAGGAGTTTTGACCTTTACTTATTTCTGACCTGGGTCAGTTCTTTCCTCCCTGGACAGCCAGGGTGCCTTATCTTCCCCATTCCCTCATCCCTCTTGCCCCCATCCAGTGGCTCATTCCATTGATGTTAGACTTAGTTTGGACATTGAATTGAACTTAACCCTACCCAATACAGTTCAGAACTCCTGAATTCAAGTCATTCATTAACTTCAGTATCTGAGTAGGAGAGATTACAGGCATGTACCACCTCTCCATAACCCACTATTGTTCAAAAATATTTTCAAAAACTCCTGGAAAGACTTACATGAACTGAGGGGGGGGGGCGGAGCCAAGATGGGACCAAGAAGGGATGGAGTCTTAGGAGCTCTCTGATAAAACTCATCAGCTAAGGACTCTAAACTTTCCAGAGACAGAACCCACAAAGGGACCCAGTGAGGCAGTTCTCCTACTCAAGGTAACCTGGAAAAGAGCAGAAAGGCTCTGCTCCCTGGGGTTGGAGGGGCAGCCCACCAGAGGGGTGGCCTGCCAGAGCGAAAGAACTTCAGCCTCCTGGAGGCAGCCCCAGGGCGCTGGGAGCCACAGCTCACAGCAGCGGGGGAGTCTCCTGAGCTGCACCCTGAGGAGCACCGGGCACAAAGTGGGAAAACAGCAGGGGACCTCTGCCAGAGCTAGCATGTGGAGCCCAGCCCTCAGGGCACACAGCAAGCAGTTTGGTCTTTCCCCCAGACCAGGAAACAGAAGCAGGCAGAGCCTGTAAGCAGGAGCCCCCAGGGCATGAGCCCATTGAGCTGAGGGAGGAGAGTGAAGAGAGACTGCCTAGCTCTGTCCTCTGCCCCTGAAACAGGACTCTGGGGCTCTGACCACATTCAGATCCTGACAACAGTCTAGGCCCCCCCATAGAACAGCAGCCCCCCCCCCACATCAGCCCCTTGGCAGAGGGGGGTGCTTATGGTCATTCACAGACCAGGACGGAGGACAGAACCTCACACACTGAGACCCTTGAGGGAGTGTCCCAAAAGCTCAGGAAGCACCCCAAACCAGGCCCAGGCTGGGAAAATGAGCAAGCAGAGAAACAAAAGGAAGACTATTGAGAAATATTTTGCAAATGAGCCCAAGAAGGATCAAAATACTCAGTATGAAGATGAGGAAGCACAAGCTCCTGCATCTAAAGACTCCAAGAAAAACAGAAATTGGGCTCAGGCTATGACAGAGTTCAAAAAAGACTTTGAAAATCAAATGAGGGAGTTGGAAGAAAAACTGGGAAAAGAAAGGAGAGAGATGCAGGAAAAACATGAAAATGAAGTCAGCAGCTTAGTCAAGGAAATCCAAAAAAATGCTGAAGAAAATAGCATGCTAAAAACCAGCTTAGGTCAAATGGATAAAACAGTTCAAAAAGTTATTGAGGGGAAGAATGCTTTAAAAAGCAAAATTGGCCAGATGGAAAAAGAGATAAGAAAACTCTCTGAGGAGAACAAATCCTTCAGACAAAGAATAGAATTCAGGGAGATTGATGAGTTTACCAGAAATCAGGAATCAATACTTCAAAACAACAAAAAAATGAAAAATTAGAAGAAAATGTGAAATATCTCATTGGAAAAAAACAACTGATATGGAAAACAGACTTAGGAAAGATAATTTAAAAATTATTGTGATACCTGAAAGTCATGACCAGGAAAAGAGCCTTGACATCATTTTCAAAGAATTACTACAGGAAAATTGCCCTAATATTCTAGAAGCAGAGGGCAAAATAGAAATGGAGAGAATCCACCTATCCCCCCAAGAAAGAGATCCCAAAATACCAACCCCCAGGAATATTATAGCCAAGTTCCAGAACTCCTAAGTCAAAGAGAAAATATTACAAGCAGCCAGAAGGACACAGTACAAATATCGTGGAGCTGCAGTCAGGATCACACAGGACTTAGCAGCAACTACACTGGAAGCTCGTAGAGCTTGGAATACAATATACTGGAAGGAAAAAGAGCTTAGAATGCAGCCAAGAATGAACTACCCAGCAAGGCTGAATGTCCTCTTCCAGGGAAAAAGATGGACTTTCAATGAACCAGGGGAATTTCAAATGTTCCTTTTGGAATGGCCAGAGCTGAACAGAAGGTTTGATCTTCAGATACAGGACTCAGGTGAAGCATGGAGATTGGAGGAGAGGGGGGAAATATGAGGGACTTAATGAGCATGAACTGCATGTATTCCTGCATAGAAAAATGACACTGATAATACTCATATAACCTTCTCAGTTAATAGAGCAGGTAGAGAGAGCTTTTATAGTTGAAGCACAGGAGTAAGATGAATTCAAAGATAAAATATGGTGTAAAAATGGAGTCAATAGAAAAAAAGGGAAATGGAATGGGAGAAAGAAAAAGGAGAGGGGCAATAGTCCAAGATATTTCACATAAGATTTTTTTTTTATTACAATGAGCTATTGCAATGATATGGAAGGAGAGAGGCAAGGGGGAATGAGGGAATATTTGCTCTCATCAGAGGTGGCTAGGAGAGGAAACAGCGTATATACTCAATGGGGTATAGACATTAAGGAGGGGGGAGCAGGGGGGGAAGGGGTGGGGATGTGAGTGATGGAGGAAAGGATGGACCATGGGGGGAGAGTGGTCAGATATAACACATTTTCTTTTTTACTTCTTGCAAGGGGCTGGGATTGGATGGCCTGTCTTGGACTATGGGGCCAGGTGGATTCTGGGCCTAAGGGGTGGTATGGGGGCTCAGGGCTTCTTGGCCCCAGGACCAGGGATCTGTCTGCTGAGCCAGTCAACGACCCTACAGCAGAGTCAGAGTGAAAGGAGAGAGAAAATAGAGTATATGGTAGTGGAGAAATAAGAAAGGAAGGAGTTGCAATCAGCAATGGCAATGCTGGAAAAATATGGAAGTAACTTTTGTGATGGACTTATCATAAAGAATGAGATCCACCCATGACAGAGTTGTTGGTGTTGGAACAAAGACTCAAGCACATTTTTTGTTATTATTATTTGGGGGAGGGTGCAGGGCAAGTGGGGCTGGGTAGCCTGCCTGGGGCCACATAGCAGGGTGATCTTTGGGTGTCTGGGGCTGGATTCGGACCCAGGTGCTCCTGGCTCAAGGGCCAATGCTCTGTCTGCCACCCAGCCACCCCTACTATTATTACTATTTTATTTTATTTTATTTTGGGTCCTTTTTTTTCTTCTTTTTGATTTTTGCAGGGCAGTGGGGATCGGGTGGCTTGCATGTCTCATGGCTGGGTGATTGTTGGGTTTACGAGGCTGGATATGGACTCAGGTGCTCGTGGCTCCAGGGCTGGTGCTTCGTCCATTGCACCACCTGGCCATACCTACAATTATTACTATTATTTTTTTTATTTTAATTTTTTTCCTCTCCCCTTTACTTTTTTGCCCAAGCAATTCTATCTATATTCATGGGGGAAGAGGGGTATTTTGTTTACTTGTAAACAAGAATATTTTATTAATGTAAAAAAAACATTTGTACAAAATGAGAATAAAAAAATTAATTAAAAAAGACTTACATGAACTGATGCAAAGTGAAGTGAGCAGAACTAGGAGAACATTGTACAAAATAATAGAAATGTTGTATGATGATCAACTGTGGATGACTTAGATATTCTTAGCCATATAATGATCCAAGACAATTCCAAAGAACTCATGATGAAAAATGCTATCCACATCCAGAGAAAGAAATGATGGAGTCCAAATGAGAATTGAAACATACTAATTTTACTTTATTTTTTAAATGTCCTTTTGGTCTGTTTCTTTTTTCACAACGTAACTAATATTTTTCATGAGTACACATATAATATATCAAATTGCTTACTGGCTTAGGAAGGGGAAAGGTGAGGGAGAAATTTTGAAACTGAATTTTTTTAAATGAATGCTAAAATTTGTCTTTATATGTAATTGGAAACAATAAGATACTATAAAAATATTTTCAAAGTCGATTTCAAATCTATTTAGTTTCAGTTCCATCTTATGGAGAGATTCCTTTGGTTGCACTCAGTTCCTATTGTTCTGGGGCAGGGGTTGAGTTGCTGTTTTGTTTGTTTTGCTTATTTCATGTGCTCCTTCATTAAGCCTGATTTTAAAAATCCTGAGATATTTCTGAGCAATTGTGGATACTATTTCTTCCCTGAGGATATGACTCTGTCTTTCATTCCATAATCATTTTATCCAATAACAGCTCTTTGATTCTTTGGTCCTTTAAACTATGTTATCTTTGCAACTCCCACAGTCTTGCAGAATACCTTGGACATAGCAAGTGTTTAGCATATATTTGTTGTGCAAAGGTATGAATGAAAAAATGTCTCTAGGTATATGATTTTAAATATTGGTGGAAGCGAAAGGCTATTGTTGTCCGCCTCCTACTTTTGCCCTTCTACTTTTTACTTAGCTTCAATCAATATAAATACTATCTGAGTGGTAACCACTTCCTTAACTTTGTCTCTCTGTTTCCATATTTCTGCACTTCTCTAAATATGTCATGGTAATTTTTGTAAGGTGAAAGATTTTAAAGAAAACTGTCCCCCCAAAATAATTGGAACTGTGATCACTAATGCTTGAGGGAAGTTGGGGATGTTCTGTCCCTGGAGAATTTCAAAAGATGGAGTGACAATCAGCTGAAGTGCATAGTTTGGACACTCACTTTCTAGTTAAAGGCAGCTAGGGCAGAGCTCTGGGCTTAAAGTCCAGAGTTCAAACCTAACCTCAGTCATTTTCTAGCTATGTGATACTAGGCAAGTCACTCTGCCTCAGTTTCCTCATCTGTAAAATAGGGATAATAATGTTTCCTAACTCACAGGGTTGTTATGAGAATAAAATGAGGTTATTCTTGTGAAGTGCTTCATACAGTGCCTGCCCAGTTCTAATAGGGACTAATAAATACTTATTCCCTTCATTATCTTGAGAGTTTAGTTCCTTAACTCTAGGATTTTATATATTGATTGTCCAATTGGATACAAGCATTAATATTAGACAGAGAAATAGAAGTGGTAGCAACATTGGAAGATATTTAGTCCACTTGTCTTATTTAATAGATGAAGAAACTGAGACTCAGAGAAACTATGATTCTCCTAAATTTGCAAAGATATTAAGGTCCAGAGCTGAGTTTTAAATTCTTACCTTTTGACTCCAGAGTTAGTGTTATTTCCATTATACCAGAATGGTCTAGCCCAGGATGATAATAATAATAATATCTAATATTTGTATATACTTTATGATTTGTAAAGTGCTTTTATAAATATTATCTCATCTTGTTTTCACAATAACTCTAGGAGGCAGGTGTTGTCATATCCCATTTTACAAATGAAGTACCTGAGAATGAAACATATTACATGACTTACCCAGGGTTATATAGCTAGTAAGTATCTGAGGAAGGACTGGAATGCAGGTCTTCCTGACTCTAAGGCTGGTACTCTATTCACTGCTCCACTGGGATTTAAGGTTATTTCTGCATCCTTTTGTGCCCCCTGTGACTTTTGGCAAGTCATTTCAATTCTCTGCTGCCTCAGTTTCCTCATTTGTCCAATAAAGGGAGTGAATTAGATGACCTCTAACTCTAATTCTGTAATCCTGTGATCAGAAATTTGGTGAAGAGGAGGGTATATGGAGGGAAAGAAAGGAAAGGCTGTGGATAAAAAAAATAGTAAAGTTTGGAGTCTTAAAATTATAAAAAAGATTTATCTTTAAAATGACAAGTGCTGTCAAAAATCAGTTGTGATTTATAACTTGCTCTATTAGGTTTTGAAGCAAAGTCCTTCCCCTAATTATTCCTATAGAATCATTACTTCTTCAGTAGCCAGTAACACAGAGAGATGTTTCTTTTCTTTTTTTTTTAACAAGGTTTTATTCAAGGTTGGAAGCAGGCAATCAAATGGTACTGAGTGGGGAACATGAGGCTTTAATAATAGAGTAATAATCGTTCCCCATGCCTACAGAGTGCTTTTCAGCCAAATGACCTTGAAGAACTTTAGATATATAGACTTCATTAATCCTGGCAACATTCGTGTGGAAGAGGTGACACAGATGCGACAGTTTTATAGACAGCTCAAGAAGGATGCCAAAGTCCAACTTCAAAATGCAGGAAAAATGAGGAGGGCTTGGGGGCTAGGGAGAGGGGGTAGGTGGGAGATTACTAGTGTATTTTAAATTGCACATAATTCTTATGTTTAATATGTGAATATCCTGGAATATTGGTTTTAAAAATAGACACATTTTAATAAGATGAAATTCACAAAGCTTTGACTGATTAATTTTTAAGTCAGATGAAACAGGAAAGACTTAAGAAGGCTAGTGAAGTAAATGAAGTTTGTCTTCAGTTGTATATTTTCTTTCCTTCCACCCAAGACAAATACAGTAGAAAGAATATCAGAATTGAACTTATAGGATATAGCCCTGCAATTGTTCTCTTTATGAAACTGGACAAACCATTTCATCTATCTGGACCTCAGCTTCCTCATCTGTCAAATAATGGGATTAGACCCAATGATTTCTATGGAACTTTGTAGTTCTAAATCTCTGACCTTTCCAATTCCCTTTCATTTCCTCTTGATTTCTAAGTCCCCTGTTTAAAAATCCTCATGCTGTTTCCCAGATTGCCTACAGCCTACCTTCCCATGTTTGTCCTGTCCCCTTCCCTTGAGGTTGCTTTGGGCCTCTCTCTCTTATCTTTCCAAATTTGTTTTTCTTTTTCTCATATCCCCAGTTGTCAATTTATTTAGAAATCATTCAATAAATTCTCACTAAAAGATTAATGATGCACAATAACTTAATATGCCATTTAGTAGGCTTGTAACCAGGCCAAGTTTTTTGACCTCTCTGAATCACCTTCTTCATCTATAAAATGGGGATAATAATACTTTCATCACTTATTTCAGGGAGGGTATGAGGAAATCATTTGGCAAGTTATATTACAGAGACTTCTTATGGGCTATTATAATGATAATATCTATGACTTCCTGGCCTTCCCATCATCCTACATCTCATTTTCATGGCAATTTTTGCCAAGAACCTGGGAAAATAGACTCTTTTAAATGTGTAATCAGAACAGATTCCTTTGGCAGAAATGGGACTCAGATAACAGGAGAATCAGGGAATGCCATCAAGGCAAAGTGGTTATCAATCATAAGGTAAATCAAATTAAAGAAGGTGAGGCTACAGAAAATGATAATGGGAGTTTAGATAGATAAATGAACTACCTGAATAAAAAAATCAGAGTGGAATAAGGAGAGAGAGAGAGAGAGAGAGAGAGAGAGAGAGAGAGAGAGAGAGAGAGAGAGATGAATTTCTATCTCAACGCCCCTTTTGTTTTCCCTTTTGTATTCCTGCTTTGGTTGACAATGAAAACTTTCCCTTCTCATTGGATACTCTAATTTTTTTGATGTTTTTTAAGTTATTTATTTATTTTGATTACAATTTTTCCCCTAATCTCACTTCCTTCCCCCATCCCCCACACAGAAGGCAGTCTATTAGTCTTTACATTGTTTCCATGGTATACATATTGATCTAAGTTGAATGTGATAAGAAAGAAATCATATCCTTAAGGAAGAAAAATAAAGTATAAGAGATAGCAAAATTATATAATAAGATAATGGAAGGTAATAGTCTTTGGTCTTTATTCAAACTCCACAATTCTTTTTCTGGATACAGATGGTATTCTCCATCACTTTTACCCCAAAATTTTGCCTGATTGTTCACTGATGGAATGAGTAAGTCCATCAAGATTGATCATCACCCCCATGTTGTTGTTAGGGTGTACAGTGTTCTAATTCTTCTCATCTTGCTCAGTTCATGCAAATCAGTCCAAGCTTCCCTGGTTTCTAATAGAACAATAATGTTTCATCACATACATATACCACAGTTTATTAAGCCATTCCCCAATTGTATACTACTCTAGTCAGGAGAATTGCTAGTTACATTCCAAGATCCTGTGACATTCCCCTTCTTTCTTTGTCCCAAATGCTTACCTAGTAGGTATTAGATCTTTAAGTTGACATAAAAAAATGGATTTTTCTCATCATAAATGCAATCAGTTTTAATGGGGAAACTAAGAAGAACAGTGACCTAGAAGCAGAAAGACTCCTGCTTCAGAACTTAACCCTCAGTTTCATGAGTTTAGCTGGAGAAGGAAATGGCAAACCATCCACCATCTTTGTTAAGAAAACCCCAAATGAGGTCATAAAGAATTGAGCATGTTAAGCAACAAAAGTCAATTTTATAATTTAAAAAACATAGCAGAAAAATTCAATTTAGCAAGAAATTAAATGCCTACTTCGTGATAAGTTGGAGAAGAAATGGTAAACCACTCTAGCATCTTTGCCAAGAAAACCCCAAATGGGATAAAGAAGCATTGGACAGAATTGAAAAATAACTGAATAAGAATACCTCCCCCCATCAAAAAAATTTGACAAATGTTGTGTTCAACCCTCAGGATACAATGTCAGAATCAGGAAAGTCCCTGTTCTACAAGAGAATACTTTCTACTTTATAGCAACAGACAAAAATATCAAATTCTAAAACATCTTCTAGGGGTGGCTAGGTGGTGCAGTGGATAAAGCACTGGCCCTGGAGTCAGGAGTACCTGAGTTCAAATTTGACCTCAGACACTTAATAATTACCTAGCTGTGTGGCCTTGGGCAAGCCACTTAACCCCATTTGCCTTGCAAAAACCTAAAAAAAAAACCCATCTTCTAATTCTTATGCTCCTAAGGACATAGTTTTCACACAGTACATCTGAGTAGATGTAGAATTCTGAACTTCACTTAAATTTTTTTTCCTATTAGTCTGGTTGATTGATTGATTGATTGATTTGGAAATGGTCACTTTTTAAACCTCTTCTCCTCATCTCTCTCTTATCTAATCTTTTAAAAAAATATTATTTATTTATTTAAGGCAATGTGGTTAAGTGATTGGCCAATCACTTAACAGCTAGGCAATTATTAAGTGTCTGAGGTCCTCCTGACTCCAGGGACAGTACTCTATCCACTATGCCACCTAGTCACCCCATTAATCTAATCTTAATGACTAAATGGTGTTTGCCTCAGTTAAAATAGTCTGAAACAGTAGGAAGTCAGAAAACCTGGTCTCAAATTCCAGCTCTACTAATTCTTACCTGTGTGTTCTTAGGCAAGTCATTTGACCTTATGATCTCTATAAAATGAAGGATTGGATAAGATGACTTATGAGGTCTCTTCTAGTTCTAAATCTATAAGCAAATTAACTTCCTATAGCTTTTTTAAAAAAAAAAGATATGGAGGTAATACAGTGACAGGAGTACTGTGTCTGGAGTTAGGATGACTTGTTCAAATCTAATCTCAAACAAAGGTTGGGAGAACCTGGACAAGTCACTTGAGAATGATAATAGAAAGTCACAGACTTGCTGTGAGGATCAAATGAAATAATAGTAGCTGCTTCACAAATGCTGTTCCCTTCCCTTCTTTCCAAATTTTTCCACTGAACTGATCTTAGTGGCAATGTAATGACATAGGAATGACTTGAACAAAGACAATTCTTTAAGCTGAAATGGAATTGTGGTCACTAAAGTTCTTCTATCTCTAAAAGTCTGTTATTCCATGCTATTGATTACAAAAGCAAAAATCTTTCATGCTGTTTCTTGTATCAATCAAACCAAACAAATTGGAGCAAATATTTAGAGCTCTGTGCAAAACACCATAGGGAATGGTCCAAAGACTGGAAAGGTTCCTTTCTTTGAAGAATTTGCAGTTCCATTGAGGAGACAGTCCTCCACAGTTTGAGATCTCATTGAAGTAAGCATTCATATCCCCATGTCAGTAATTCCTCATTTTATGTGATTCTTTTCTATGTCTTTCTCTAAGTTATACACAGAGAATTTACCAATGTGATAACGTTCTTTCTCCAGGTCTTTTAACATTCTCTGTTACCAAGGCAACAGTAGGGCTGCCCATCTGTTATTTGAATCTGGCTACATGGCCTGTCCATCTCTGGTGGTCATCCTTGTCCTCTTTTATGTGTTTTTCCCAAGAACTGTTGTAGGTACATAAAACATTGAACTTAGTCAGGAGATCCTGGATTTAAAGACAATTCTCATACATTTTACTGTCTTGTGACCCTGGTCAAGACATTTTCAACCTTAGTTTCTACATTTGTGAAATGGTTATAATAATGTCTGCAGCATTGGCCTCATAGGATTGGCATAAGAATCAAATGAGATAATGTAGGTCAAGTGCTTTACTTATCATAAAGCATTTATATAAATGTTAGCTTTTTTTATATTAATCTCAAGCTAATAAAGAAAAAGCTAAGAAAATAACAAGTAGGGTCAGCTAGGTGGTGCAGTGGATAGAACACCAGCCCTGGAGTCAGGAGGACCTGAGTTCAAATTTGACCTCAGACACTTAATAATTACCTAACTGGAGTCAGGAGGAACTAAGTTCAAATCCCACCTCAGACACTTAATAATTACCTAGCTGTGTGACCTTGGGCAAATCACTTAACTCACTGCCTTGCAAAAGCCAAAAAAAAAAAGAAAGAAAAGAAAAAGAAAAAAGAAAAGAAAGTATTAAGGAAAAGAGAATGATCAATAGTGTCAAAGGTTGTAGAAAAGTTAAGAAGAATGAGGATTGAGAAAAACCCATTGTATTTAGCAAATGGGAGATCATTAGATAACAATGGAGAAATTGGGTTCAGTGGAATGATGAAGTCAATAACTGGATTGTAAAGGATTGAGAAGAAAGTGAGAGGTCACATAGTGGAAATGTCTTTTTTATGTCTTTTTAAGGAGTTTAATCACAAAAGGCTAAACTATTTCTTTAAATATGAACTATTTAGAGGGGATGGAATGATCAAGTGAGGGGGTTTTTTTGAAGATAGAAGAGACACTTGGTCATAGTTGAAGACAACAGGCAAGAGGGAGATATTGAAGATAAGTGAGAGAACAGAAATGTTGGAGGGAGCAATCTCTTAGAGGAGATGGGTTTGCCTTGGTAAGCAGCAGGGCTACCTTTTCTTCTGGGACAGGATTAAAGGAGTTAGGCATCTGAGTGATATGAGGAAGAGGGAAGAGAGAGGCCTCACAGAAAATGACTTCCATTTTTGTTGTCAAAGAAGAGGCAAAGTTGTCAACTGAGACTATGAGAATGAGAGAGCCTTAGGAGGTTTGAAGAAGGATGTGGAGAGTGGGATATTGAATTGATAAAGGAGGTGTAAAAGACCTGAAATGAGAGCCCATCTAAGGCCATGTGACATAAATTTGAAGTGGAACCAGTCAGAACAATTGTGTGATATTTTCATCTTATTCAAGAGAATGTATGTAGGAGGAAAAGGGGTAGATGGTGGGAATAATCCAAGGTTGGGGGTTGGCAGGTGCAATCACTGATATGATAAAGGAACAACAACTCAAGGAAAAAATATAAAGCTGAACTAGTTCACCACAGGATCAAATGGGGAAAAGAAGAGAGTGCAGGTCTGATGCCTGGAGAGAAGTGAAGGGTAATGGAATTAATAAAGGGAAGGCATAGGGAGAAGTGAAAAAACAATAGATTATGGTCAGATAAGGGGATTTCATAATTCTTGAACATAGAAGTGATGCATTTGTGGAGTGATGGTGAGATCAAGGGTATGACCATCTTTGTATGTGGCTTAGGTGGAATAGAGGAGTAGGTCATAGGAGGTGAGAGAAACTGAGTGACTAGAGTATTTGAAGTGGTCAGTAAGTATGTTGACAATGCTTAGTATGAGGACAAGAGTTAGAGAGGAGAGAAAAATTGTGAATCATGTACTGAACTCATTAAAAAAAGTAAGAAGAGGGACTAGGGGGGTTGTTGACAATAGCTACCAGGATTTTGACTGGGTGGAAGACATGGATTGCAAGACCTTCAAAGAAGAAGTTAATGAGTGATGGAGATGGGGGAGAATTTGAAAGAAGCAGTAGGGAGCAAGGAGTATTCAGACTCTCCTTCCTGGACAGTGAGCTGAGGTGGATTGGGTAAAGGGGCAGCCAATACTGCTAACAGTGGCCAGGGAGGTTGTGTCATCAGAGTATGGAAGCCAGATCTTAATGATTGCTAAACAAATGGAAGGAAAAGAAAAGAGTTTAGGATAAAGGCAAGTTTGTTACCTGTGGCACAGGTACTCCAGAGGTCACAGTGGAAGGACTGGGTAGTATTTGGCTGGAACTTTGGGGTGGGAAAATAAGAAGGAAATGGGGAATAAGGAATTGAGTAGTAGGAGATGGGGAATGGCATTTGTAGGATGACCTCCAGGACTTCAGAATCACTGTCATGTGTAGAGTGTGACCAGGTATGAGTATGTTAAATGGAAGACAGTCATTCTACTTCCCAAAGGAGGCTGGAGATCTAGCAGGAGACAAGCTCAGCAGAAGATGGAAGAAATAAGGTATTATGGAAGATTCCTTCTCTTCTCATAAGGTGGGAGATCAGGTGAGACTCAGCAGGAGGTAGAAGTAAGTCTCTCTCTCTCTCTCTCTTTGGGAAGGTGGAGATAGAAGTCTGGTACAGATGGAAGTCCTGCAGGCCTTCCTTAGGGAATATGTGCAGCAGGAGATAAGGTCTCAATCAGAGGCCTCTAGGTCTTGATTTCTCAAATTATCTTGTAATTATTTGAGATATATATATATATATATATATATATATATATATATATATATATATATATATATATATATATATATGTTTCCATGTTGACTTCCAAAATAATAATGCAAACCACACTGTACAGCAGTAATTTTCTGAATAAAAGTCATAGGGTCTCCTTGATCCTTGAGGTTTCTCATTATGCATAAAAGCATTACTCTGTTATTAGAGTATTAAAGTATTAGGTATTAGAATTAATTAATTCAACAACTATGTCTTAAGGCATGCAAGGCACAATAATGGAATTCTTATTCATATGAACTGGCATAATTCCTGCATTTAACTCAATATTCAATTCAACAAATATTAAGCATCTACTATTCTCCCTTG
Source organism: Macrotis lagotis (assembly GCF_037893015.1). NCBI lineage: Eukaryota > Metazoa > Chordata > Mammalia > Peramelemorphia > Peramelidae > Macrotis > Macrotis lagotis. The sequence goes on along the minus strand of NC_133662.1, from coordinate 19,991,277 downwards.
GTATTCCCTAAGGACATGACTCAGTGGATAGAGCATTGGGTCTGGAATCAGTAATATCTGAGTTTAAATCCAGATTATACCCTTATTAGCTGTGTGATCCTAGGCAAGTCATTTAACCTTTGTTTGCCTTAATCCACTGTAGGAGAAAATGGAAAATTTGCCAAGAAAACGCCACAGACAATGTGGTTCACAGGAGCACAGGGTCGGATACAACTGAACAACAGATCTTGGTTCCTGACTGTAATAGGTGCTTAACAGTTGACTAGCTGACTACTGTGTAGAGAATACGTACTCAATTATCCATTCCTTCACCTCTACTCCCACCCTCTCATATACTTTTGGATTACCATCCAGTGGCTACTCCCTTACTTTTAGATTGGCAAAACTGGTGTCAAGAGGCATGCAGTAGATGAGATACAAAAATAAGCACAGGACAGTGGAAGATTCAAGGCAGAAAGGAAATGCTATTTTTCACTGTATGAAAAACAAGGCCTGCAAAGAAAGGGCCCAGGGATGCTTTTCCAAACATTAACTTGTTTATTCCAAGATTCTTCTTAGCTCTAAATAGACATTAAGTCTCCCTTCCCTAATAAGCGCTAATGAAGGATTGTAAACTGTGGAGTACTTTGGTTTAAACAAATCAAAAAGTAAGCAATTTCCCTTCTCTATCTTTTGGCTCAGAGCTCCTTTCATCTGTTAAAGGCATTTTTTTCCCTCTTTTCTTTGGAGTCTCCAGGTCAAATAGAGGTCAAGTCTGAGCTTTTTGAGGGATGACTGCCCTTAGGTTATTTGCTCATTTTTAATTGCCGAAAATAACCAACTATCCCCACATTAGCCAAGACCTCCCAACACAAAGCCTGGGAGATAGGTCCAGGAGGGGGTTAATACTATTTAAGTCAAAGTCCACAGGTTCAAATCCCATTAGCTGTCTGACAGACTCACCAAGAATAGGAATATTTCCCAGTTACAAAATGAAGACAGCAATGTGACATCAAAGTATTCTAGTCATTTGAGGAATAAATTGCCCCAACATACTAAAGCTGTCAACTGATTGGAGAGAAGAATTAAAATCCATTAATAATGCAAAAGCAATGCTTATAGTTCTATGCTGGTAAAATTCCATTATAACCAACAGAGTCTCCAAATTGCATTTTCCATACATAGTGAAATTTTGTTATAAAGAACATATCACTGGAAATTGTATTACCAATTTGTGGATGAAACTGAGCTTATTTTCTCTATAAAATACAAACTTCAGAGCTTAGCATTTAGAAACTTTCACAATCTGGCTTCCATCTATTTTTCCAGACTTATTGCACATTATTCCCTTTTTCTCATTTTGTGTTCTAGCCAGATGGGCTGGCTTTCTGTTCCCTGAATTAATCATTCCATTTCCTGACTTATGCTTTGCACAAGCTGCCCCCATACCCAGAATGCTCTCTGTCCTCACCTCTGGCTCTTAGAATACCTGTAGCTTCTTGCAAGATTCTGCTGAGGGTTATCTCCTACTTTTCCTGCTCAGTTGTTTTCAGTCGTGCCATGACTCTTCATGACCCCATTTGGGATTTTTTTGCCATTTCCTTCTCCAGTTCATTTTACAGATGAGAAAACTGAGGCAAGCAGGGTGAAGTGACTTGCCTAACCAGATTTGAACACCGGACTTCCTGCTTCCAAAACTAGTACTCTAGCTATCTCTGATCCTTCCTCAATTTATGATGTAAGTATGTATTTTATCTTGTATTCTTCCTTATCTCTATTTGAATGAAAACTCTTTGAAGAGTCACTTTTTTTTCTTTATCTTTGCATTGTTTCTTGTTCATAGTAGGCTCTTAATCAGATTAAATATTAAACGAGCAAGTTAAAAAGATGTATTATAAAACTTTTAAAGGGGGCAACTAGGTGGTGCAGTGGATAGAGCACTGGCCCTGGAGTCAGGAGTACCTGAGTTCAAATCTGGCCTCAGTCACTTAATAATTACCTAGCTGTGTGGCCTTGGGCAAGCCACTTAACCCCATTGCCTTGCAAAAACTAAAAAAAAAAAACAAAAAAAAAAAAAAAACTTTTAAAGGAAAGAGTCATTCTTATGTGAATAAGAACAACTCATTTTTCTTCAGCTTGCTTTCTTTAACATTTATATAATTCTTCCAATATTTTCACATGACAGCCTTGGGAAGCAGGTAGTATAGGCATAGACTTCCATTTTACATTTGGGGAAAGCAAGGCTCAATGGGAAGCAGCAATTCACAAAAATAGGAAATTGGGATTCAAATCATCATGTACAATGTCAGTTAAATGGACAGGTCTCTTTTTGGTGAATCTAGGCCATAGAGGATATAGTGGAAGAGAATAAGTATTTATATGGTATTTATATAGTATCTAAATAAGTATTTATATGTGCTAGACACTGTGTTGATAATTCTTTTGTCTCATTTAATCTTCACAACAACCTTGCTCTCATTTTCCCCATTTTACAGTTGAGGAAACTGAAACCCAGACTCACTCAGTTGGTAGGTATCTGAGGCAGAATTTGAATTCATGTCTTCCTAACTGAGATACCTACATTGAGAAGGTTAGGGACATGGCATCCCCCAAATCTGGAAAATCTGCATAAAATTTTTGGGTTCTCCCTTCCTACCAAAAAAGTTTGAATTATTATAGTAATAAAAGATAAAATATATACATATATATTACTGCATTTTCATATAAATATTTTAATACATTTCTGAGTTTCTAAACTTTTTCTGTGTCATCTACTGGCCTTGGTGTGTTGTCTACAACTTCCACAAAAATCCCCAAAAATTTCCATTTAATTTCTTATGCCAACCATCAAAACAGTGATGAGAAATAACTATAGTTGATCATACTAATCAGGATGGTGGAGCCTAGGGAAAGAGATTTGAGCATGAATGTTACTCAGTAAAGTATTTTTTAAGAAATTTCTATGTCCTAGACACTGTGCTAAGCACTAGAGATAAAAATAAAGACAAAAATGCAATTCTCTATGCATTTTTGGGTCTGGTCAATGTTGAAATTTGTTTTGCTACTCATATTTATTGTGACAGTTTTGTGTTTTCTTTATTATTCTTTTTGGCTGCAATGGGAGGGGGAAATAAATGTTTAATAAAAGAAAATTTAAAAATAAGAGATTTCTTAGAAAAGTAAAAAAAAACCCTCAAAGAGAACTTTAGAATTAAAAAGGGGTAGACAAGTGATAAATAATCTTGAACATGCAAGATACATGCAGGATAAATGAAAGATATTCTCAGCAGAGGGCACTAGTGGTGGTGTTGATTGAGGAGGGGAAGAAGGATGAAAGGAACTAGAAAGACCCTTGCAGAAGGTGGGGTATGAATCGTCCTTTTTTTTAATCTTATTTAATATTTTGATTTTTTTCCAATTACATGTAAAAAATTTTTAACATTTTTTTTCACATTTTGAGTTTCAAATTCTATCCCTTCCTCTCCTGTCCCTTCGCATTAAGAAGATAAGCAATTTGACATATGTAATCATTCAAAAATTTTCCTCTTAAGTCATTATACGATGGAAAATACAGAAAAAAAAAACTAAAGAAAAAGAAAAAATATCTTCAATCTACGTTCACTGTCCACCAGTTCCTTCACTGGAGATGGACAAGACCTTTCATTACAGTCTCACAGAATTGTCTTGGATTACTATATTGCTGAGAATAGTTAAATTATTCATGGAAAATCATATAATATTGCTATTTCTGTGAACAATCCTCTCCTGGTTCTGCTCATTTAGCCTTGCATCCATTCATGTAAGTTTTTCTAGGTCTTTCTGCTTATCATTTCTTAAAGCACAACAGTATTCTATAACAATCATTCAGAAGAACTTGTTCAATCATTCCCCAGTTCATGGACTTTCCCTCAATTTCCAATTCTTTCCAACACTAGAAGAGCTGCTATAAATATTTTTGTTCATACAAGTTCTTTTTCTTTTTTGTTTCTTATCTCTTTGGGATACAGACCTAGTAGTGATGTTGCTTGGTCAAAGCAAGGTTTTCTAGCCCTCTGGTCATCCTCCAGAACGGTTGAATCAATCTACAACTTCACTACCAGTGCATTAGTGTCTTAATTTTACTACATCCTCTCCAACATTCATTATTTTCTTTCTCTATCATATTAATTGATCTGACAGGTATGAGACAGTAGCTCAGAGTTGTTTTAATTTGCATTTCTCTCAATAGTGATTTAGAACATATTTTCATATGACTATAGTTAGCTTTGATTATTTTGTCTGAAAACTGCTTGTTCTTATCTTCTGAACATTTATCATCTGAGAAATAGCTCTTATTCCTACAAATTTGGCTTAAGTTTCTATATGTTTGAAAAATGAAATATTTATCAAATTCATTGTAAAAATTTTTTTTGATTACCAACTATGTATTTCCCTCCATCTTATTTCCCATTTGTTTATCCTACTCTCTGTCCTTTTATCCTGTCCATTCTCAAAAGTGTTTTGCTGCTGACTTTTACCTCCCCCAAATTGCCCTCCCTTCTCTGTTTCCCCCACCCCCTACTCTTATTCCTTCCCCTTCCTACTTTCCTGTATGGTAAGATATATTTCTACATACCGTGTTTATATATTTATTTATATATTTCTACATAGAGTGTTTATATATTATTCCCTCTTTGAGTCAATTACGATGAGAATAAGATTCATATGACACCCTTCTGCATCCCTTATTTTCCCCTTCACTGTAAAAATCTCTTTCAGGCCTCTTTTATGTCGTATAATTTATTCTATTCTACCTCTCCCTTTCCCCTTGTCCCAGTGAATTCTACTTTCTAATCCCCTAATTAATTTTTTCTAAGATAATTGTGCCATCACATTCAACTCATATTTCTGCTTTTTGTCTATGTGTATTCTTTCTAACTGTCCCCAAAATGAGAAAAGTATTAGAAGTTTTATAAATAATTTTCTCATGTAGGAATATAAACAACTTAACCTTATCAAATCCCTTATGATTTCTCTTTCCTATTTACCTTTCTATGCTTCTTTTGCATTCAGTATTTGAGAGTCAAATGTTCTTTTCAACTCTAGACTTTTCATCAGGAATGCTTGATAGTCCTCTAATTCAATAAATCTCTCTCTCTCTCTCTCTCTCTCTCTCTCTCTCTCTCTCTCTCTCTCTCTCTCCAAGGCTATGGGATTAAATGGCTTGCCCAAGGACACAGAGCTAGGTAATTATTAAGTGTCTGAGGCTGGATTTGAACTCAGGTACTCCTGACTCCAGGGCCGATGCTCTATCCATTTTTTTCTCCTGAAGGAATATACTAAGTTTTTTCTGGTTAGGTGATTCTTGGTTGTAATCCTAACACTTTTGCCCTCCAGAATATCATAGCCCAAGTCCTTCAATCTTTTAGTGGTGAAGCTGCTGAATCTTGTGTTATCCATGATTTTTTGAATTGCTTCTTTTTGATTACTTGCAGTATTTTCTTCTTGATCTGAAAGGGCTAGAATTTGATTTTAATTTCTTGACAGTTTTCATTTTGGAATCTCTTTTGGGAGGTTATCCATGAATTTTTTTAACTTGTGTTTTATCCTCTGGTTCTAGAATATCATGACAACTTTATTTGATAATTTCTTGAAAGAGAATGTCTATGTTCTTTTTTTGATTATGATTTTCAGATAATCAAAAAATTCTTAAATTATATCTTTGGATCTATTTTCCAGGTCAACTGTTTTTCCAATGATATATTTCAGATTTTTTTCTAATTTTTTTCATTCTTCTAATTCTGTTTATTTGTTTTTTGGTGTTTCGTAAAGTCGTTAGCTTCCAATTGCCCAATTCTAACTTTTAAGGAATTATTTTCTTCAGTTAGCTTTTGTAGTTTTTTTTTTCCATTTTGGTCAATTCTACTTTTTAAGTTCTCTTCAGTGAATTTTTGCTTATCTTTTTCCATTTGACCAATTCTGTTTTTAAAGAAACTCTTCTCCTTATCATCTTTTTGTACCTCTTTTTTTCTTACCATTTGACCTAGTCTATTTTTAAATTTTTATTTATTTAAGGCAATGGAGTTAATGTTATTTATTAATTTATTTAATTATTTAATTATTAATTTATTTAAGGCAATGGAGTCCAAGGTCATACAGCTAGGCAATTATTAAGTCTCTGAGGTCAAATTTGAACTCAGGCCCTCCTGACTCAGAAGCTGGTGCTCTATCCATTGTGCCAACCTAGCTGCCCCCTCAAGTCTATTTTTAAAAGGGTCATTTTCTTCAGTAATTTTTTGTTCCTCTTTTACCAAGCTATTAATTCTTTTTCATGATTTTCTGGCATCATTTTCAATTTAGCTTCTTAATTTTTTCTCTACCTCTCTTACTTGATTTTTTTAAAATCCTTTTTGAGTTCTTCCATGACCTGAAACCAATTCATACTTTTCTTTGAGGTTATGGATGCCTTTCTTGTGTTCTTCTGAGTGTGAATTTTGTTCTTCCTTGTCACCAAAGTACTTTTCTATGGTCAGAATTTTTTTCAGTTGCTTGTTCATTTTCCAGTCTATTTCTTGCTTCTAACTCTATGCTAAGTGGGATTCTGCTTCCCAAATAGAGGTGGCATTGTCCCAAGCTTCAGGTTTTTTTGTGCAGCTATTTTCAGAGGTAATTCTGGAGACCTGTGGGTTTTTGACTTTTAAGGTGGTATGATCTAGAGAGAGATCTACTCTTTTGTATTATGCAATGGTTTATGAGTGACCTCTTTTCAACCATGGTACTGTGACCATGCTCTCATGCAGCCAAAAGTTCTGGTGTGCTACTTCTTCTCCTTGCACTGAGACTAAGACCTAGAACTTCTACCCAGAGCCAAGTATAGGCAATGCAGCAAAATTCTGTCTCTGGTGTCAACAAAGGAATCCCTGTAAATCTCCTTTTAGCCTATTGTCTCATCCCCTTAATGTCTGTGGGTTGAAATATCTGGAAATTTCCACTGATATAGTTGCCCCAGGTCTTCTCTTGGTTTGCTGGGGCCAAGTCTAAGCTGAGCTGTGCTCCTCTCTCATCCTGGTACAACAGATTTTTTTTGATGATCTAAGTTGTCTTGATTCAAAAATTGTTTCACTATGCTTTTTTGTGGGTTCTGCCTCTCTAGAATTTGTTTAGAGTCCCTATTTAAAGGTATTTGGAAAGGTTTTGGGAAAGACCTCAGGAAAGTCCCTGTCTTTACACCATCATCTTGGTTTCACCTCCAGAACTGAATCTTTTTTTTTTTTTAACATTTTAACATTTTATTTGTTTTCCAATTATATACAATAGTAATATGTACCCATCATTTTTGCAAGGCTCTGAATTCAACAATTTTCCCCCCTCCTCCCTTCACCCCCCTCCCCCCACCGCAGAGGGCTGTCTGACAGACTACATTGTTTCCAAGCCATACATTGATGTAAATTGAATGTCATAAGAGTAAACATAAGAATAACCATAAACCCCCTCCCCCCCCAAGAAGACAAGAAACCTCAAGAGAGAGAAAAAAAATTGTACTTCAGTCTGTGTTCAGATTTCAATGACTCTGTCTCTGGGGTGAGTTGCTTTCTTTATCATAAGTCCACCAGAGAAGTTGCTTCAATATTTTTCCCTCAGTTGCTATTACTAACTGTACCTCCACTCTATTTCTCCCCACTCTCATTTATTCTATTCTCTCTCTCCTTTCATCCTGGCCCTGTCCAAAAATGTGTTGAATCTGAGTACCCTCTCCCTCAATCTTCCCTCTCTTCTATCACCTATTCCCCTCCTTCCCTCCCCCCCATCCCCCCTCATCCCATCCTTTTCCTCCCATCATTCTCCAGGGCAAGATATATTTCCTCACCCTATTAAGTGTGAATGTCATTTCCTCCATGAGCCATTTCTGATGAGAATGAAGGCTCTCTCATTCCCTCTTGCCTTCCCCCCACTCCACTCCATTGAAAAAGGTTTTTCTTGACTTTTATGTGAAATCTCTCAGTTTCTTCTTCATCTCCTTTTCCTTCCTCCCAGTACTTTCCCCCATTGCCCATTGACTCCATTCCTTTACCACCATTATATTCCGCTCCTTCTTATGTCCTGTCTATATATGTTCCTTCTAACAGTTCTTATAAATGAGAAAGTTCATATGAGTTATCAATATCTTCTTCCCATGCAGGAACACAAACAGTTCAACATCATCGAATTCCTCATAGTTAGTCCTTCTCTTCCCCTCCCTCTATGGTTCACCAGAGTCCTGTACTTGGAGATCAAATTTTCTGTTCAGCTCGTCTCAATAGGAAAGTTTGAAAGTCCCCTGTTTCATTGAAAGTCCATCTTTTCCCCTGAAAGAGGATGTTCAGTTTTTCTGGGTAGTTGATTCTTGGTTGCAAACCAAGATCTTTTGCCTTCTGGAATATCATATTCCAATCCCTATGAGCCCTTAATGTAGATGCTGCCAGATCCTGTGCAATCCTGACTGTGGAGCCTCAGTAGTTGAATTGTTTGTTTCTGGCAGCTTTTAGAATTTTCTTTTTGATTTGGGAGTTTTGGAATTTGGCTATAATATTTCTGGAAGTTTTTCTTTTGGGATCTCTTTCAGGGGGTAACTGGTGAATACTCTCGATTTCTATTTTACCCTCAGCTTCTAGGATCTCAGGACAATTTTTGCTGTATTATTTCTTGAAAAATGAAGTCTAGGCTCTTCTCCTGGTCATGGCTTTCAGATAGCCCAATAATTTTCTTCTGGATCTATTTTTGAGGTTGGTTGTTTTTCCAATGAGATATTTCACATTTTCTTCTAATTTCTGACTTTTTTGGCAGAGTTTTATGTCTTCCTGCTTTCTTGCAAAGTCAGCTTCCTTTAGTTTAATTTTGCATCTGAAGGAGTTATTTTTCTTCAGAGAGCTTTTTTATCTCCTTTTCCAGCTGGCCAATTCTGCTTTTTAAGGCATTCTTCTCCTCATAAACTGGTTTTTAACATATTATTTTCTTCAGTATTTTTTTGTATATCTTTCACCAAGCTTTTGATTTGGTTTTCATGATTTTTCTGCATCACTCTCATTTCTCCTCCCATTTTTCCTCCACCTCCCTTAATTGCTTTTCAAAGTCTTTTTTGAGCTCATCCATAATCTGAGCCCATTTTCTATTTCTCTTGGAGGGTTTGGATATGGAAGCTTCCATTTTGTCATCATTTGAGTATGTGTTTTGATCTTCCATGGGACTAAAGTAATTCTCCATGGTCAGAGTCTTCTTTTTCGGTTGCTTATTCATTTCCTCAGCCCAAGACTAATTTACAGGACTTCCAAGGTTTTGGGGTTTTTTTTTGGGGGGGGGACACCCCACTGGGACCTTTATTCCACCAAGGTCTTACGCTCTCAAGTCTGTGCTTTGATATGTAGATGTACTTCCCTCTGCCCTGGGGCTATAAGGAGAGATATGTGAATGTAGGCAAACAGAAGAGTACTACCCCAGGGAGAGCAGAGAAATCTCTGCAGACTTTCCCTACTGTCTCTGGGGGTGCAGGCTGCTTTCTCCTGATTCTTGCTGCATATTCTGCGACAGTGCTCCTCACTCCACACTCACCTGTGTAGTAGAGTTCTCTCCTTGCCCCTTCAAGCTGTTGCCTTTGATATCTGGGCTGGACTGGGCTGGGCTGGGCTGGGCTGGGCTGGGCTGGGCTGGGCTGGGCTGGGCTGGGCTGGGTTGCACTGCACTGGGGCAATGGGGTTTTTTTTCAATCTGTGGTTCTGGTGAAGCACACCTTTCCCATGGAACTTCTAAGTTATCTTGGACTGGGGAAAATGTATCACTCAGTCTTTTTGTGGGTTCTGCCCCTCTAAATTTTGGCTAGAGCCATCCTTTGTTTTGGGGGGGAATTTGGGGGTTCAGAGTTCTCTGGAAATGCTGCCTTCATGCTGCCATCTTGCTCCACCCAGAACTGAATCTTAAACAAGAACTTAGGGAAGTCAGGAAACTGAGGTAATGCTGAAAATCATTCTAGGATGAGGGGTAGTCAGGGCAAATGTACAGTCAGTAGTTAATATTTCCTGCCCCAGGAACATCAAGCAGATAGATCAGTATAGATTGATTGCAAAAGGTCTGAAGGTGCACAAAGTAGGAAAAAATACAAACCCTGAAAAAGAAGGAAGGATATGAAAGTGGTCTTTCTAAAGCCCAGTCCTAACCATATCAACCTCCCCTCCATTCAATAAATTCTAGTGTTTCCCTGCTATCTCCAAGATCAAATAATGTTCTCTGATTTTTTTAAAGTTCTTCATAACCTTACCCCTTCCAACATTTTTAGTATTTTTTTTTTTGCATCTTACTCCCCTCCTAAAATTCCAAGATGCCAAACATAAGTTTTAAATTTGATCCTGCTGTGGGCAGCTAGGTGGTACAGTGGATAGAGCACTGGCCCTGGAGTCAGGAGTACCTGAACCCAAATTTGGCCTCAGACACTTAATAATTACCTAGCTGTGTGGCCTTGGGCAAGCCACTTAACCCCATTGCCCTGCAAAAAAAAAAAAAAAAATTGATCCTGCTGATAAGGGAATTTCTGAAATTTACTGAGTAATATCAGTTCAATGGTTAAATTGCCCAGGGCTTGATTTCTGGACCAGATTCAGTTATTCCCCCCTTTTAGAACTTCTGTTTCACTGGTGTAGTTGCTTCAAGTCTTGCCCATGGGCATTTACTTTGATGGATCGCATACCTGAAACTCTCTCCCTATTCATCTCCATCTCTTTCCTTCCCTGACTTTCTTCAACTCCCCAATAAAATTCCATCTTCTATAAGAAACTTCTCCTGAGATGATCAGTGTTGGAGGGGATGTGGGAAAATTGGGACACTGATGCATTGTTGGTGGAGTTGTGAACTAATCCAAACTTCCTGGGGAGCAATTTGCAATTACACCCAAAAGACAATAAAACGTTGCATACCTTTTGATCCAGCAATACCACTAATGGGTCTGTATCCCAAAAAGATCATGACAAAGGGCAAAAAACCCACATTTATATCAGCTCTTTTAGTAGTGGCAAAGAATTGGAATTGAGGGGAGGCCCATAATTGGGAAACGGCTGAACAAATATGAACGCAATGGAACATTATTTTTCTTTTTTTTTTGAAAGCTCAACTAATTTTAATGATAAAAAGAATTAGATATTCTGCCTTACATCCAAATTGAGAAAAAATTTCATTTTGAGATGAAGATAGTTTAGACATTTCTTGAACTGAGTGTGTACATGTTTATAACAAGGCCAAGAGTGTATTAGGTTTTCAATACTACTGAGTCATCAGTGCAGCAGTCTTATATTAAGGCAGCCTCACAAAGACACAGAAGGATAGTTTTTCTACTTGAGACAGTTATGCACTTCAAAGAAAAGTATATTTAAAGATCTTCCCTTCACTTTCACTCATTCGTATAGTACAAATATGCATGGCATAGTACATGTCTGGCTAGCAACAGACATATATTAAGAAAATAGACACTATAAATCCTTTTAGGAATAAAGAAGGCACCACTGATTTGAGGTTGTGTCCTGTCATCACCGAGAGTTGATTTTGCGATGTTTGTTTCAACATTTGCTCCATTAATCCTTTTTTTTTCCTGAAGAACTCACAGGAGACAATTATTGTGGTTTACGAACCACAAACAGCACACATTCATAGTAGTATTTTATCATAGAGAGGAACATTATTGTTCTATAAGAAATCAAGAGGGATGGGATTTCAGAAAAACCTGGAAAGACTTGCAAGAACTGGATGCTGAATGAAGTGAGAAGAACCAAAAGAACATTATATATATTAACAACAACATGGGGTGATGATCAACCATGATGGACTTGTTCATTTCAGCAGCACAATAATCAAAGATAATTCTAAGACCTGTGGTGGAAAACATTATCCATATCCAAAGAAGGATTTGTGAAGTTTAAATGGAAACCAAAGTTTACTATCTTCAATTTTTAAAAGTTGTATTATGTGTTTTTTTCTTCTCTATTTCTTTTTCTCCATTTTGATTTGATTTTTCTCTCATAACATAACTAACATGGATCTATGTTTAGCATGATTATATATGTATGCCCTATGTTGGATTGCCTCTGTCAGGAGGGAGGAGGGAAGGGAAAGAGGGAGAAAAATGTAAAACTCAAAACCTTGCCAAAAAATGATTGTTGAAAACTACCATTCCATGCAGTTGGAAAAATAAATAAAATGTTTAATTAAAAAAAAAGAAAGAAAACAAACTTTTCCTAATCCCCCTTAACACTAATGCCTTCTCTCTAAGATTATCTCCAATCCCTGCATTTATTTATTTATATGGGAATTTGCTTAGTCTCCTCCAATAGAATGTGTGCTCCTTGACAGAGAGACCAATTTTTTTTTCTTTCTCAGTGTCTATAGCTTTCAGTATAGTCTTTCTTACAAGCTGGGTGTTTAATAAATGTTTGTTGACTTGACATTTGCCATATGTGCCAATCTCTACTTTTCCAGGCTTCTTATATATTACTCCCCTTTCTGAACTCTACAGATAAAGCAAACTGATCTTTTGGCTAGTAATCACATTCATTCAAGAACACAATTAAAATATCCAAACATGAGTAGGAAATTAATAATAATAATAGCCAACATTTTAATAATACTTTGAGGTTTACAAAGTACATTCTGCATATTATTTAATTTTATCCTCACAACAACCCAGGGAAGTCAATGTTCTTATCATCATTGTTTTACAGATAAGAAAACTGAGACAGACAGAGGTGAAGTTATTTGTCTAGGATCATGCAACTAGTAAGAGATTAATGTAAGATTCGAATTTAAAGTTTCCAGAATTCATATTCATTGCTCTAGATATTACACGAACCAGTCACCCAACAGAGCTACATTAAGAAACAGGATTTACACTGAAAACTTTTACTGAGTCAAAATCAAAAATATTTAACTTTTGCTTATTGTTTTTGCATTTGTATTCAGTATAATGAATATCTCCACACAGAAAAGCATGATGCCTACTGAAAGCTGTTGTGTTCATTAAATATTATGTATTATTATTGGCTTGTAATATTGTGTTAGTTATCTAATTTAAAAAATCCTAAAAGAAATTTACACTCATGGTTGACTATATAGATTAGCTGAATAATTAATTATTGTTTACTAACAATTATTATTATATGTCTTCCACTCTGTCTCTTAATATATATGAAATTTTTGAAAAATAATGATATATATTCAATCACAAAATATTGTTAAAATTCTATTTAAATATTTTATTATTAATGAGGTATAATGTTTTGTACTATTAATAGACACAATTTAAAATATTGATCATTCAATCTTCCTCTCATCTTTTAAAATGCTTATTTTTATATATTTATAATGTTTGTGGGTTTGTATGTTTCATAATAGATAATTCAGTAATGGTTCAGTCATTTAGTTGTGTCCAACTCAATATGACCTCATAGACTTTTATCCATGAGATTTTCTTGACCAAGATACTGGAATAGTTTATTATTTCTTTTTTCAACTCATTTTACAAATGAGGAAACTGAGGTAAATAGAGTTTAATGACTTGCTCAGGATCACATCTGCTAGTAAGTATCTGAGGCCAGATTTGAATTCATGAAGATGAGTCTTTTTGACTCTAGGCCCAGTGCTCTAGATACTGAACCACCTATTCCATTATATACATTTAAAACTTCATAACTTGTCCTCTTTCCACCTTTCCAGTCTTATATTTTCACTCCCCTCCATGTACTCCACAATCCAGCTACACAAACTGAACCAGGTGTATATGGACACATGCCTGTGTGGACATGTGTGTGTTCACATGTATATTACAGACATGCACATATACACATATGCCTGTGTATCTATTATGCATTGTATAGATATTGTATTTTATCAGGGTATATATTTAAAATATTTTTACTGAGAGAGTTTGGTGATATAAATATCTAAAGGGTACTAATCTAAGCCATTTCTGTCATGGTAGAAATTTTCATACTGGGAATTACAGACCTTGTTAAAATAACTAGAATAGTCCAGATATATTAATATAGTTACAATCATATAAAGATATATAGAGAGAAAGCTGGTGTGTGTGTGTGTGTGTGTGTGTGTGTGTGTGTGTGTGTGTGTGTGTGTTTGTATCTATGTATGCACCTGCACATACTGGTTTCTCCAAGTCAGGAAGACCTGAACTCAGGTACCATCTCTGACACATCCTGGTTGTATAACTGGCATGATACTGAGTAAATCCTTCATTTAACCTCTCATGTAGACTTGCTATCTGTAGTCATTTTTTTACTGAGAGCTCTCTAGATTCCAATAAAAACCAAAATATGTTGGACTCTTTTTACCTTTCTTTCTATCCCCACAGTTTGGGATAGTGCCTAGTATACAGTAGGCACTTAATCATTATTTGAATATATATATATATATATATATATATATATGTATATATGTATATTTATACATAAAGAGAGAGAGAAAAAGAAAATTATCTTTTAATATTTACTAAAGTACTTTTCCATTACAATCCTCTCTAAAAGGTTTCATTATTTTTGATTTTTCAGAAAGGGAAACTGAGACCCAAAGAGTCAATCAACAATCATTTATTAAGCTTATACTATGTGCCAGACACTGTATTAAAACACTGAGGATACAAAGGCATCAAAAGTTCATGCCCTCAGAGAGTTTACAGTCTAATGACAGCTAAATAATTAGGTACATAGAAGATGTGAGCTTTGTAGATGAAGGTAATCTGAAAGGGGATGATATTAGCAACTGGGGAGAGTAGGAAAAGATTAATATTGGAGGTGGAATTTGAGCTGAGCCTTAAAGGAAATGAGGGAAATTAAGCCTGGTGAGTGATAAGGGACAGAACATGCCTCCAGGTGGGAAGGACAGCCAACCCAAAGGCATTAAGGGAAATGGAGCACTCTCTTATATAAATCATGGCAAGATTGTAGAGTATGTGGAGGGGAGTGAAAATATAAGACTGGAAATGTGGGAAGAAGACAAGTTATGAAGTTTTGAATGTCAAACAGTGGACTTCTTATTTGATCCTGGAGGGGAATAGGAAGTCCCTGGAGCTTGCTGAAGAGGGAAACACCATCTGTGGTCACACCTACATTTTAGGAAAATGCATTTTAGCAGCTGAGTGGAAGATGGATTAGAGTAAGGAAAGACAAGGCAGGAATGACAGTTAAAAGGCTTTTTTATAGCCCAGGCTAAGGGTGATGAAAGTGTCAAACAGGTTTAAATGATGTTCCAGTTCCATTACAAAGCTAATCAAATGCCAGAGTCAGAATTTGAACTCAGTTCTCCTGACTCAGGTCAACTATTCTTCCCACTACAACTCTGTTCACATTATTCCAGTAGCTGAAAATATTTCATAGTTCCCTACTAATGAAATTCCTTTGCCTGGCATTGAAGATACTACATAATATGGTGCCCCTCAACTTTTCTACCTTTATTTCACATTGTTATTGTTCAATCTCATGACTGTACTCTTTGTGATCCTATTGGGTGTTTCTTAGCAGAGATACTGAAGTAGTTTGCCATTTCCTTCTCCAGCCCATTATACAGATGAGAACATTGAGGCAAACAGGGTTGAGTGACTTGCCCACAGGTACACAGTCAGTAAGTGTCTAAGTCAGATTTGAATTCATGAAGATGGTTCTTCCTGATTGTAAACCCAGAACCCTATCCATTGTGCCATTAGCTACCCTTATCCTATATAACCCCTGCCATATACTCTGTATTTCAGTCTAACTAAACTATTGTCTGTTCCCCAAACTTGACCTATTTTTTTCTACCTCTTCACTCATTATGTTCCCTGGAAAATATTCTCCCTTTTCCCTCTTCTCTTTTAAATTTCAATTTAAACACCATTGCCAAGAATCTTTCCCTAATCCTCTCTAGTTAGTCAAGATCCTTTGGACCTTATCTGATCTGTAGATGTTGAATGTACTTGTATTATAGTCAAACCAAAAAGCATCTACCACTGGGGGACACTCAGAAAGGCCAAAAGACTGACCCTCACCCTAAGGAGTTCCCAACCTAATGGAGAAGACAGCCTGTGAACTACTACCATATTTCCCCATGTATAAGATGCACCCTTTCCCAAAAAATTTGGGGTCTAAAAACTGGGAGCATCTTATACAGTGGTTGTAGATTTTTTTTACTTGCATTTCCTGCTTTTTCATGCTTGTTGTTTTTGTATTCATTGTTTCACATTTGTTACCAATATATTAGGTTATGTTTTGCCATGTTCTGCTCAGAAATGGCTCAGAAAAAATTTTCATACAGTGCTGAATTCAAGTTCAAAGTTATCCAGTTTGCAGAAGTGAATGGAGATCATGCTGCTGAGTGTCAGTGTGGTCCTCCTACAACTGAGAAAACAATCTGAGACTGCCTTTGGGAAGAAGAAACCCTCCTGAAAATATCAGGGCAGAAGAAGGCCATGAGAGATAAGTCAGCAAAACAGCCTGCTTTAGAGAGGAATTGAAGAGATGGATTGAAGAGCAAAGAGCAATTGGAATTCCTGCATCCACAAAGTTGGTTCAGCAGGAGTCAAGAACTGCTGATGAAAAAAGAAGTGACTGATTTCAAAGGAGGACATGATTAGTACTTCAGGTTCATGAAACAGAATGGACTAAGCATGCGTCCATAGTTCATGCCTAGGGAGAACTGGTGGTCAACCAGAGACCAGAGCCCAGGCAGGAGAGCAGTCAGAGCCTCTTCTAGGACAGTGATTTGTCATCAAGCACAGATGAAGATGAGCTAACAGATGAAGATGAGCTAACAGATGGGAGTTTTGATAGTAATGAGGAGTTGTGTAAATTTTATGATGAATAAAACTTGAGTTCAATAACTTTATGTAATACATTTTTTTCAAATTTCAGGCCCCCAAATTAAAGTTTGTCTTATTCATGGGAGAATGTTATACATGAGGAAATATGGTATATACAAAGATGATAAATAGAGGGTAATTGGAGATATTCCCAGAGAAACTGGGAAAAGTTTCTTGCAGAGAGTGAGATTTTTAGCTGAGACTTGAAGGATGTTGGGGGTGGGGGGAAGAGTATTCTAAGTAGTTAGTGAAAATGCATTTGATCAATGCCAAGTAGTTCAGTGACTGGATTATGGAATACCTTCAGAGGAATGAAGTATAAGAATATAAGTAGAAAGAGGCCAAGTTATGATGGACTTTAAAAACCAAATAGTTAATTTAACATTTGATTCTCAAACTTGTAAGGAGCTTTTGGAGTTTAGCGGGTGGTAAAGTAGTATAGTCATACTTGTACCTGAGAAAGATCACTGCAGTAGTTGAGAGGAGGATGAATAGGAGTGGGGAGACCAATCAAGAGCCTCTTGCAATAGTCCAGGCTTGAGAGGTTGAGGGAACAAGGTGATAGCATCAGAGGAAAGAAGGGGAGCATACCAGAGATGTTGTAAAGAGACAATTGATGGGACTCAACAAGGGATTGAATGTGAGAAGTGAAAGGGAGGAGTGAAGATAAAAGGAAGATACCTACACTGAGATCCCAGGTGACTGGGTAGATGGTGGTATCCTCGAAAGTAACAAAGAAGGTAGGAAAAAGTAAGAGAGGTTTGGGGAAAAGATTATGAGTTCAGGTTTGTATATGTTGAGTTTAAGATATCTGTAGAATATCTAGTTTGAAATATTCTTATAGATCAGAGGATTGAGGTCAGGACAGAAGTTTGGGGTTAGATAAATTTGAAATTATCTGTTTTTGTTCTTCAGTTTGTTTATTTTAGTAGTGTATGTATGACTGTTTGTGACCCCCGTTTGGAGTTTTCTTGGCAAAGAAATTGGATTAATTTTGCCATTTCCTTCTCTAGCTCTTTTTACAGTTGAGGAAAATAAACCTTGTCTAAGCTAGTATGTGTCTGAGGTCAACTTTGAACTCAGATCTTCCTGGCTCCAGGTTTTGTGCTCTATCCACTGCTCCACCTAGCTGCCCAATACTAAAGCATCAACTTAGAGATAAATAATTGAATTCAAGGGAAATGATGAGATCACACAGCAAAATATGAATGATTATTAGAGACAATAAGAGAATTTACACTTGATCCTTGAGTCCACAGGCAATCACAGGAGTTTGTTGTAGGTCAAACATTGTTAAATGCTGTTAGGAAAATCACTTTGGCAACTAAATAGAGGAAGGATTGGAGATGGAGAAGATTTGAGACAGGGAGATCAATCAGGAGACCATTTCAACAGCTCAGGTTAGAGATACTGAAGGCCTGAACTAGGATGGTAGACTGGCAAGTAAAGAAAAGTGGGTGGATGTGACATGTTTTGGAGATAGAAATAAGAAACACATATCTGATGGTTCAGATATGTGGGATGACAGAGAATGAAGAATAAGGTCAAACCTGGGTGTTAGATGATCCTTGAAGCAAATAGGGAAACTTGGAAGAGGTAGATTGGGTAGGTGAATAGGAGATAATTGCAATGAGATCCTGAATTCAGATAGCATCCTATTTCTGCCTGCTTATCCTGGACTACTCATTCATTCTGTCCTACCTCAACTTTAAAGGGTTGGGGCAGAGCTCTCAGGTGTTAGTTATTTCCTTTGAAGCTAGAGAGACAGATTTTCCCTTTAGTACCTGTATATCAGCTGCTGCTAGGAGTTCCCTGGTTTTGCTTAGGTCATAGATGCTCTGAGGGGTTGAATGTCTCTGAATGGCAGAAAGGGTAAGATGAAGTCCTGTCTTCCTACTCCTTCTTAGTGGTAGATCATATACTCCTTGGGATTATATAATGTTCCCACCTCTTCCCAAGCCTTCTCACTCCACTTTGGATTCTATAGTCCTAGAGAGTTTTTTAAAGCAGTGGCTTCAAACTAAAAATGGAGGGGGTAAGGATCTCTGTTGTATGTATACTGACTTAGTTTAAAAATGTATTGTGATTTAGGTTTTATTATATTTTTATTTATTTTCTTAAATGTTTCCCAATAACATTTTAATCTGATTAAGGTCCCACTCAAGTGTGTTGCTGACTTCATGGGAATATAGGCTACATGTTAGACACTTCTGGTCTGGTTAAATACTTGTTCTAATCCTCATAGTGCATGAGAATTGCTTTGAGCACTGAAATCATAAACGGCATGCCTTTGCTCTTATAATAGTTCTTATATATAATAAGGGAGGCAATATATATACATATATTTATATATATACATATATTCATATATGCATATATAGATACACACAATCAAACTGTGTACAGAATTAATAGGAAATAACTTAAAGAGGAAAGACATTACTGTTAAGATAAGCTGAAGAAGGTTTCCAGAAAAAGAGGGAATTTTGTTGAAAATTAAAGGAAGAGGGGGAGGCTAGGTGGTGCAGTGAAGAGAGCACCTGCCCTGGACTCAGGAGTACCTGAGTTCAAATCCAACCTTAGACACTTAATAATTACCAGTTGTGTGGCCTTGGGAAAGCCACTTAACTCCATTTGCCTTGCAAAAACCTAAAAAAAAAAAAAAAAGAAAGAAAATTAAAGGAAGATCAGAGCAACAATCAGGCACAGTTTGGGGGTATCTGTGATGGAGAATACCATCTATATCCAGAAAAAGAATTATGGAGTTTAAACAAAGACCAAAGACTATTACCTTTAATTTTAAAAAACTGTTATCTTATTATGTAATTTTTCTATCTCTTAAACTTTATTTCTTTTCTTTAAGGATATGATTTCTCTCTCATCACATTCAACTTAGATCATTGTATAACATGGAAATAATATAAAGACCAACAGACAGCTTTCTGGGGGGGTGGGGTGAGGGAGGCAAGATTAGGGGAAAATTGTAAAATCCTAAATGAATAAATAAATGACTTTTGAAAAAAGAAAAAAGAAAATTAAAGGAAGGAGGGCAGCTAGGAGGTGCAGTGGATAGAGCACTGGCCCTGGAGTCAAGAGGACCTGTGTTCAAATCCATCCTCAGACACTTAATAATTGCCTAGCTGCATGACCTTGGGCAAGTCACTTAATACCATTGCTTTAAATAAATAAAAAATTTTTAAAAAAGGAAATCAGAGAGTTTAGTAGTTGGAGTGAAAGAAGAGCATTCTAACCAAGAGGGTTAGCCAGAAAGAATGCCTCAAAATAAAAAATGAAGTGTCTTGCTCAATGTCACTGGTTGGAAGAGTATGTAATGGAGAATAAAGTATAAGAAGACCGAAAAGGTTTACTTATCTCCCCTTTTCAATCTATCCTTCACAAGTTGTCTGATTAATTTCCCTTCATACATACATCTACTTGTGGAGCCCAACTATTCTAAATCCCTCAATGTCTCCCAATGGTTTACTAAATAAAGCTCAAACTACTAAGATAACCATTCAAGTTCAACCTGGAACCATCTTACTCTCCTAGCCGTTTTACTTACTCCTCCAGTCCCTCCCTGAGTTCTCAACCTCAGTCAAATTGTATTACATGCTCTCCCTGTGTCCCATGCTTTTCCTTCACAATGTCTTTACTTGCATGCTTTCATGGTTCTCCCTCTTCCCTGTAATTCTACCAACTTTTTTTTTCTACTGCGTGCTTTAAAATAAATATTTATTGATATCTTTTGAGGGTTTTTAATCATCAAAATTTCCTCCTGTATCTCCCCTTTCTTTTTATGCAACAAATAATATTTTAAAGGCAAAAAAGAAAAAGAAAAATAAGAAAAAAGTCAGCAAAATTGATCAATACTTTACTTAAGTCTGAAAATATACAGAATACTATATTCACACTGCATACCTCTACAAAAGGATGGATCAAGGATATCTTCTCACATCTCTTCTTTGTAACCATTATCATCTTAATAAGTTTTTGGTATTTATTTTGATTTTTTTGTGTTTTTTTCCTGTTTATGTTGTTGTAGTCATTCAACAGTTCATGTAGGTCTTTCTATACTTCTCTATATTAATTATTTCTTATAGCACACTCATATTCTATTACATAAATATAATATCCTTTGTTTGGCCAACCCCAAATGCATAATGGGCAATTCTTGGCTAACACAAAAAGTGCTGCTAAAAATATTTTGGAGTCCATGGAGTAATTCCTTTTATCAATGTTTTTTTTTGTGGGGGAGGGGATAAGCCCAGTAATGAAATCTCTGGGTCAAAGGATGTAGATATTTTAGTCACTTTATATGCACAATTCCAAATTGTTTTTCAAAATGGTTGTATTGATTCATAACTACACCAACTATGTACCAGTGTGACTTTCTTCCCACAGCTCCCCCACCTTTGACTATTCTCATCTTTTGTCATCTTTGTCAGTCTTCAGGGTGTTATAAGCATTTTTTATTAGAGCTTTTCTTATTATTAGTGATTTTCAGTATTCTTTTTATGTTGGTTTATGGCTTTTTTTTTTTGGTTTGTTTGGGGTTTTTTTTTTTTTGTTTTTGTTTGTTAGGCTAGGCAATAGGGTTAAATGACTTGCCCAAAGTCAAACAGCTAGGTAATTATTAAGTGTCTGAGGTTGGTTTTGAACTCAGGTCCTCCTGACTCCAGGGCCAGTGATCCTAAAAACTTTTCATATCCTTTACATATATATATATATATATATATATATATATATATATATATATATATACATATATATATATATATACACACATATATATATATATATATATATATATATATATGAATGGTTTTCTATCTATGCTTTAAGATCCAATTCAAATCTCACTTTCTCCTTGAAACCTGCCTTGATCATTTGCCTCTTCATAATGATTTCTATTCTTTCTTAGAATTTTGCACCTGTCTTAGACACTGTGTATATCATATAGTATAATTTTGGCATATGTCATCTCCTTCCTTTATTGTAAACTCTGTGAGGGCAGGAACTGTGTCTTATCTAAACTTTGCTTCTCCAGGGTCTAGCATAACACTCTTCACATAGTCTGACTTTTTCAATGTTATCTGAATGAATGAATAAAACATGTTTTTACAATCTAGAATTTATCCAAACACCCTGAAATGTCACCTGCTTCCCTCCCCTCCCCCTGCTCCAAGCTATTATGCTTATATATCTTCCCTTAAGGAACCATCTGGAAGGATCTTCAATAGTTACTGAAGTAGTTACTTCCTGATTTCCCAAGAAGTGTAATTTGGGCATGTTTAGAATGGGAGGATGACTGGACCCTTTTATAAGCACCTTTCACCTTATACCCCTCTCCTATGTTAAATCCCCTTACCCAAGGCCTGTTAGCTTAGAATGTTGTTTGACTCTACTCCATTAATATTGCTGTCTGTGAGTACTTGGAGTATACTTCTGTTTATTAAATATGTTTTTATGCATTTGCTGATTCTGTTTAGAGATTTTTATTTGCTTACAATCAACTCTTATGTAGTATAGACTTTCATTCAATAAATAAAGGAAATCAAAGTAATTTGAAGATTACTAGACTTGAAGTCACAAAACCTGAGTTTGAATTTTGACTCTACTGCTTAACACTTGTGTGGTTGGGCTAAGACATATAAACCCTCAGTGTCTTAATTTTCTCTTGAACACTGGCTATGGAATCAAAGGACCTGCATTAAAATTCTGGTTGTATTTCTCTTGTGACTAGGATAGTCACCACTTATCTAACCAATGAGAGGCAATTGGTAGTGCAGTAGACAGAGCACTGGACATGGAATCAGGAACTTGAGTTCTAATCTATCCTCAGACAATTACAGCTCTGTGACACTGGGCAAGTCATTTAGCTCTGTTTGTCTTACTTTCCTCATATGTAAAATGAACTGGAAAAAAAGCAAAACTATTTCAGTTTCTTTGCCAAGAAAACCCTACTACTGAAATGACTGAACAGCAGTAAAGCCTATAGTAGGATCCATATAAATGTTTAATCTCTTTCCCTCCCCCCAGTGGGTTGGACCAGACATCCCTTCCCAACCTATTGAAAAGGCAAAAAATATACAATATTCATGATATAAATGAAGTCATGAAAAATAACTTGTTACTTTTTACACAAGGGATTCTGGGGATTGATTTACACACACTCCCAGGTCAGGGAGACCTCTGCCAGAACAAATGTGAAACCCAGGCCCTCAGCAGTTGCGGCACTCAGCACACCCAGATCCAGGAAATGGAATCAGGCCCATGGAGACAGCAAGCAGGAGCCTCTAGGCAGCTGCACCCTAAGTGCTCAGCCCACCAAAGGTAGGGGAGTAGAGAGAGACTTCTGAGGTCTGTCCTCTGTCTCTGGAACAGGATTCTAGAACTCTGACCACATTCAGATCCTGATCACAGTCTAGGCCCCCCATAGAGCAGGGACTCACCCACCTCAGTCCCATGGCAGAGGGGTGCTCTTGTGGTCATTCACAGATCAGAAGAGCAATCAGAGCCTCACACACTGAGGTCTTTGTGGGGGTGTCCCAATAAAACTTCAAAAGCTCAGGAAGCACCCCAAAACCAGGCACAGGCTGGGGAAATGAGTAAACAGAAAAAAAAAGGAACCTGACCATTGACAAATACTTTATCTATGATCCCAAGAAGGATCAAAATACTCAATCTGAAGATGAAGAAGCATGAGCTTTAACATCTAGAGACTCCAAGAAAAATGAAAGTTGGGCTCAGGCTATGACAGAGCTTAAAAAAGATTTTGAAAATCAAGTAAGGGAGATAGAAGAAAAACTTGGGAAAGGAATGAGAGAGATGCAGGAAAAACATGAAAACAAAGTCAGTGGCTTAGTCAAGGAGATCCAAAAAAAAAAATGCTGAAGAAAATAACATGTTAAAAACCAGCTTAGGTCAAATGGATAAAACAGTTCAAGAAGTTATTAAGGAGAAGAATGCTTTAAAAAGCAGAATTGGCCAGATGGAAAAGGAGATAAGAAAGCTCTCTGAGGAAAACAAATCCTTCAGATGTAGAATGGAGCTAAAGGAAGCTGATGGCTTTACAAAAAATCAAGATACAATACCTCAACACCAAAAGAATGAAAAATTAGAAGAAAATGTGAAACATCTCATTGAAAAAACAACTGATATGGAAAACAGATTCATGAAATGTAATTTAAAAATTATTGGGATACCTGAAAGTCATGATCAGGAAAAGAGCCTTGACCTCATTTTTAAAGAATTCCTACAGGAAAATTGCCCTGATATCCTAGAAACAGAGGGCAAGATAAAAATACAGAGAATCCACTGATCTCCCCCCAAAAGAGATCCAAAAAAAAATCAACCCCCAGGAATATTATAGCCAAGTTCCAGAATCCCCAAGTCAAAGAGAAAATATTACAAGCTGCCAGAAGGACACAATTCAAATATCATGGACCTGCAGTCAGGATCATACAGGACTTAACAGCAACCACATTAAGGGTTCGAAAGCTTGGAATATAATATTCTGGAAGGCAAAAGAGCTTGGAATGCAACCAAGAATCAACTACCCAGCAAAACTGAACATCCTCTTTCAGGGGAAAAAGATGGACTTTCAGTGAAACAGGAGAATTTCAAATGTTCCTGTTGAAACAACCAGAACTAAACAGAAAGTTTGACCTTCAAGTATAGAACTCAGGTGAAGCATAGAGAATGGAGAAGGGTAAATTATGAGAGACTTAAGTATGATGAACTGTATGTATTCCTGAATAGAAAAATGATACTGATAATACTTATATGAACTATCTCATTTAATAGAGCAGGTAGAATGAGTTTTTATAGACAAAGCACAGGAGAGAGCTGAATTTGAAGATATAATATATTGAAAAAGTGGAGTCAATAGCTAAAAGGAAAATGTACTGGGAGTAAGAGAAAGGAGACATGTAATAGACTAAGATATTTCATATAAAAGATTTTTTTTCACAATGAGCTTTTGTAATGATATGGAAGGGGGGGAAGATGAGGGGGAATGAGGGAACCTTCACCCTCATCAGAAATGGCTCAGAGAGGAAACAGCATACATATGCAACAGGCTATAGACATCTAGAGTAAAAAAGAAGAGAAGGGGAATGGGGGAAGTGGGGATGTGGGTGATAGTGGAGAGGGTAGATCATAGGAGAGAATAGTCAGATATAACACATTTTCTTTTTTTACTTTTTTTGCAAGGTACTGGGATTGGGTGGCCTGTCTGGGACCACGGGGCCAGGTGGTTGCTGGGTCTCGGGAGTGGTATGTGGGCTTAGGGCCTCTTGGCCCCAGGGCTAGTGCTCTGTCTGCTACACCACTTAGCTGCCCCACAGCACATTTTAGAAAAGGGACAGAGTGAAAGGAGAGAGAGAATATAATGTATGGTAGTGGGAAGGAATGGATGGAGGGAATTACAATCAGCAACAGCAACTGTGGAAAAATATGGAAGTAACTTTTGTGATGGACTTATGATAAAGAACGTGATCCACCCAAAAAAGAGCTGATAGTATCAGAACATAGACTGAAATGCATTTTTTTCCTCTTTCTTTTACTTTATTTCTCATGAGGTTCTATATTTTTGTGGGGGATGGGTTATTCTGTTTATTCTTAAACAAGAATATTATAGTAATGTTTAAATAAGTCATATTAACCAAAAAGAAAAAAGAAAGAAAAGAAACCAGGAGGGATGGGAATTCAGGGAAGCATGGAAGGATTTGCATGAACTAATGCTGAGGGAGATGAGCAGAACCAGAAAAACATTGTACACCCTAGCAGCAACATGGGGGTGATCATCATCCCTGATTGACTTGCTCATTCCATCAGTGCAACAATGAGGGACAATTTGGGGCAATCTGTGATGGAGAATACCATTTGTATCCAGGGAAAGAATTGTGGAGTTTGAACAAAGACCAAAGACCTTCAATTTAGAAAAAAAAAGTTATTATGTAATTTTGCTATCTCTTATACTTTATTTTTCTTACTTAAGGATATGATTAAGGATATGAAGGTGATAACCTTCAACTTAGATCAGTGCATACCATGGAAAGAACGTAAAGACTAAAAGACTGCCTTCTGTGGGAGATGGAGGGAGGGAAGCAAGAATAGGGCTAAATTTGTAAAACTCAAAATAAATAAAATCTTTCATTAAAAATAAAATCACCAAAGCTGGGGCGGCTAGGTGGTGTAGTGGATAGAGCACCAGCCCTGGACTCAGGAATACCTGAGTTCAGATCTGACCTCAGACACTTAATAATTACCTAGCTGTGTGGCCTTGGGCAAGCCACTTTACTCCATTGCTTTGCCAAAAAACAAAACAAAACATCAAAATGGGGTCAGAAGAGGCAGACATACTGAAAAATGTTTCAACAGCATAAGATTCATAAAATTGCTCTGAGGAAAGTTACTTCTGCATAAAATAAGTCCCTTCCTTCCTACTTTTCTAAAAACTTTCATGGCCCCATGCCTCTGTAGCTGGGGCCTCATCAGTCAATTTCTACTATCTCATTGCCTGTGACATCAGAGATGGGAAAACCACATCTGAGTAGGAGCCTGCCTATAAAACCAACCACACCTGGGAAAGGCAACTAGAGAGCTGGTAAGGTTGGATGCAGAACTGGACCCCTTCCCCCAGCCAGGGCAACCTCTCTGCAGTATCCTCAGTGGCTCCCCATTTTCATCCTGCCAGCTCCCAAAGACAGTCCAACTGAGAAGGTAGATTGAAACTCTTTACTTGTAGCTTCACTTAGTCCTTGTACCTGCTGTTCCTTAGTGGGGTCTTGTGGGTTCTCAATGTGAGCCTAAAGCTTCTAGCTTTAAATATTTCTGGGATATCTGACTTTAGTTCAAACCTCTGCATTCCAAACTAGATTTTTCATAGTCTTTGTCAGGGTCTCTGATTATCTTCATCACAGTCTACCTTATATCTATTCATTTTTCTTCTACCTCACAGTGTTTTTTTTCATCTTTCTATTCCCAGTACTTGGAGCATAGTTATTGAGTTTTTGTTGTTGTTGTTGTTGGGAACAGAATCTGAAATTCCATCTTTTGGCAGCTCTTTCAATGGGAATGGGCACTTTCTCTGCACTTAAAAAAAAATAGTCTTATAGACCTGCCTGGGGCCACTGAGAGGGCAAGTGACTTACCTAGGGTCACATTTACCAGTATGGAGCAGAGGCAGGATTTCAACCCAAGTCCTCCTGCCTCCTAAGTGAGGCACCCTATTCCCAATGCAAGGTGCTGCATTTGCTCCTTTTAAAAAATGGTTGGAATGAATTTAAAGTGAACTTAGAGAGCTTTCTGTGATGACTCTTGCTGTCCAGTTGTCTGTTCATCTGGCTCTCTCTGGGATTCCCCCTCCTTTCAGATTTGCTGTTCAAATCAGGCTCAGTGTGACTTGAAGCTTAGTGAGCATTAATTGATTAAATTTAATGAATATTAATTTATACCCAATTCATAGAATTGGAACACTTTGTTCACAGCTAAAATAGTTTGGGGGTATTATAAAAATAGCAAGCTGTATTTGACAATTTTTCTCCCATATTAGTAGGTATTTTGCCTAGAGTTTATGTGACAGGGGAGATTTGGGAAACAAATTTCTCTGTCTACTTCAGTATAGTGTCATGTTACAGTAGTTCTCGAAATTTGTGGGTTTTGTGGGTCCTCTTTACATGCTTAAATTTTTTAAAGAATTTTTATTTTTGTTATATATATTTATTTGTTATAAATCTATCTGTGGTTATAGCTATTGATCTTATATCCTTAGAAATATAAATATCAGGGGCAGCTAGGTGGCACAGTGGATAGAGCACTGGCCCTGGAGTTAGGAGTACCTGAGTTCAAATACGGCCTCAGGCACTTAATAATTACCTAGCTGTGTGTGGCCTTGGGCAAGTCACTTTACCCCATTGCCTTGCAAAAAACTAAAAATGAAATATAAAAATCTTAGTATTAGTTTTGGGAACTCCTATGGGTCCTCCTGAGAATCAATGGAAAGGAATCTAGGTTTGAATCTTGGTTCTACTCCACATTATATATGTGCCTTTTATTTCTTCATTTTTAAAACTGGGGAGGGGGGTGGGTTTTAAGTGCTCCCTAAGGTTCCTTCTAACTCTAAATTCTATGCTGCCACAATCTTGTTAGAATGAGCCCAGTAACTACTACCTAGTGAACATGATTTTTTCCCTGGTAAACACTCTAAAAGTTTGTTTAAAAGCCCACAGGAAAAAAAATGTGAATATTGCTTAAACTCAAAATAAAATTTTTGCTTTCAATCAGAATAGGTTGTTCACCTGTCTTCAACCACTAAGTTTATTGGGGGAGAAGTGTTTTGGAATATCTGAAGGCAGGAAGTCTTCCAAAGAATACAATGTAATCCTTTTCTGCTCACTCATGAACTTTTGCCATTTACCTCTGACCCCATTTGGAGTGTGGCCTTTTATTTTCTTTTATAGTGATGCCTACTAAATTCACTAGAATACCCTGGATTTTTCTTGAACTTTGTTTGAACTTAAAAGTACACCAAAGGATCTTTTGGGTCAAGATTGTTTCCAGAGCCTGTTTGTGACCTTTATCTTGGTACTGCACCTCATCCAAGTTCTATTGGATAAAAATCAAAAAAGGTTATATCCAAGCTACAGAAGGTCCCTCAAAATGATCAAAGGGATGAAAATTTTTTTCTTTGCCCTTGTTCATTATACCATTGTCCCAAGTCTACTCCAAATAAAAATTAAGATGAATTAGGGAAGGTTTCCTGTAGAAGTTAATAGTTGAGACTTAAAGGAAGCTAGGAAGGTCAGTAGGCAGGGTAGAGGAGGGAGACTATTCCAGCCATGGGAGACAGTTAAAGAAAATGCTTAGAGTCAAGAAATGGAGTGTTTAGAATTTTTGGAAGTCAGGACACCAGTGTCACTGGATCAAAGAGTGTACCTCTCAAGGAGTAAAATATAAGAAGACTGGAAAGATAGGAGGAGGGTGGATTATGAAGGGCTTTGAATGCCAAATAAAACATTTTTTTAATCCTAGAGGCAATGGGGGGTTACTGGAATTTAATGAGTAGGGGGTGATATGATTGAACCTGTGCTTAGGAAATCATGTTAGTGGCTGAATGGAAGATGAACTGGAGTATGGAGAGATGAGGCAGGCAGATCCACCATTTGGTTTATTGTAATGGTCCAAGGGTGAACTGATTAGAGCACTGAGAGTGGTAGCAGCAGGGCAGCTAGGTGGCATAGTGGATAGAGCACCAGACCTGGAGTCAGGAGTACCTGAGTTCAAATCCGCCTCAGACACTTAGTGATTACCTAGCTGTGTGGCCTTGGGCAAGCCACTTAACCCCATTGCCTTGCAAAAAAAAAGCCCCCCAAAAAAGAGTGGTAGCAGTGTCATAGGAGAGAAGGGGACATGTTTGAGCTATGCTGCAAAGGTAAAATTGACCTGCTTTTGCAACAGCTTGGATGTGGGGAGGGGATTGGGGTGGGGGGAAGTGAGAGACAATGAGGAATCCAGAAGGACTCCTAGGTTGTGAGCCTGAGGGTTTGGGAAGGTGCTGCTTTCCACAGTAATGAGTAAGCTAACAAGTTCCATTTTAGACATAATGAGTTTAAGATGTCTATTAGACATTCAGTTTGAAATAGCTAAGAGGCAGCTGTACATGTGAAATCAGAAGTCAGCAGAGAGGTTAGGGAAGGATAGGTAAATCTAAGAATCATGAACACAGAGATTATATTATACCTATGAGAACTGATGAGATCACCTAGTGAAGTTATACAGATGGAGAAGAGAAGGCGGCCCAGGATAGGACCTGTTGTTAGAGGGCATGATTTGGAAGAGGATCAGCAAAGGAGACAGAGAAGGAGCAGTAACATAGGAAAAGAACTAGGAGAGAGCAGTGTTCTGGAAAACTCAGAGAGTAAAGATTTTCAAGGAAAAATTATCAACAATGTCAAAGGCCATGCAGATGTCAAGGAGAATGAGGACTAGTAAAGGAGGCCATTGAATTTGGCAACTAAGAAATCATTAGTAATTTTGGAGAGATCAATTTCAGTGGAATGGAAAGGTCAGAAGTGTAAGTAAGGGATTAAGAAGACAGTGAAAGGAGTGAAAGTGGAGGTGCCTATTGTAATTAGAGCTTTTGGAAGGGATTAGTTACAAGGATAAAGGAGATACAGGAGGATGGATACATCAAGATGTGTTCATGTTTGTAGGCAGTAGGAAGAGTAGACCAAGAGAGAGATGGAAATTAAGTGAAAGAATAGAGAGCACCAGAGGAGGCAATCTGTTGGAGGAGATGGGAAGAATGAGATCACTTAATACTGGTAAGAAATAAGGTCACTTCATTATGTAGGATGAGGATGAAGGAGAAGATTATGGCAAAAGGCATCTGAATTATAGGAGATGAGGAAGAGGGGAAAAAGAGTGAATGACTTCAATTTTTTCAGTAAAATATGAGACGGTTCTCTCTTGAGCGAGTGGGGAGGGGGGAGCCAAAGAAGATTGGAGGAGGAATGAAAAGATTTGGAAGAGCCACTGTGGACAGTGGGATAATGGCTTGATAAAGGAGGCATGGTAGGATTGCTTAGCAGCAATGGGGGCCCTGTGGAGGTTGTGTAACATTAATTTGAAGTGGACTTCGAAGAGATGAATCTGTGATCTCCTCCAAGGCTCAAACTCTTCTTTATGATAAGGGAGCAGGGATTCCAAATGCTTGAATTGGTTCATCAAGGGGACCCATTGGGAAAAAGAGAGAATGGCTAGTGTAGGGGAAATGATAGCCTAGGAAAGAATTGAGGAGGTCAAGCAATCGGGGGACAAAGGGTAAGGTTTAATAAGGAAAAGCAGAGGAAGAGATGAAAAACCATTAGATTATGGTCAGTTAAAGAGATTTCAAAATTTTTGAACATAGAGGCAAGTATTACAAACTATATCAAGGATATGCCCATCTGTGGGAGGGGCTAAAGTTGAATAGAGGACTAGGTCATGGAAAGTCAGTTGGTTGAGGAACTGAGTAGTTGGGGTATTTAAGGTTTGTTTAAATTTCCTAATATGAAGGTAGAATTTGGGGAGAAGAGAAAAATTGTGAGCCAAATAATGAAATCATTGAAGAAGAACCTGGAGTAACTTGGAGATCTAGAGACAACCACCACTTATTTTTATTGGGTGGTAGGTATGAATAGCATGAACTTTAAAGGAAGAGAAGGTATTAAGTGATTAGAGAAAGAAGAATCTGGAAGTGGCAATGGGAAACAATTAAGCAATTGGGAATAGTGAGCTGAGGTGAATGGGTGAAGCTATATATTCCAGTATTGGAAAGAGTGGCCAAGGAAGTCAGAGGGAATTGAGTTCAGGAATAGCTGATAGGTGAACAGAGTAGGGGAGGAAAAGTTTTAAGATGAAGAAAAGTTTGTTTGCCTATTGAAACAAGCATTACAGAGGGCTCTATAGAAAGTGCCAGTTTGGTTGAAATTTGGGGTTGGGAAGGTTCAGTTGTTTAGGAGTGAGGAATCAGATGGTGGAGTGTTGGGGAGTATGGTTTGATTGATGATTTATGAACTGACTGGTATGCTGTCAGGTAGATTCTTTTGTGAAATCCCCTGTAGGTCCTTTAACTGCTGGAAAGGTTAGAGCCAAATTAGTATTTTTTGACTTAATTTAATGTGATGATATTATTAGGGATGTTTGGAGTTGGGGCAGAGTGTTGCTATATGAGATCTCACTGAGAAACTTTTTGTTGTTGATTAGTCATTTTCCAGTTGAGTCTAACTATTTGTGATCCTTTAGGGTTTTCTTTCTAGGGTTTCAAAGATCCTGGAATGGTTTGTCATTGTTCCTTCTCCAGCTCATTTACAGATGAGGAAACTGAGGCAAACAGGGTTAAGTGACTTGTCCAAGGGTCACACTGCTACTGTCTGAGACGAGATTTAAAGTCAGTCTTCCTGACTCCAGTTCCAGCTCTCTATCCATTTCACCACTTAATTTGATGTAATGATATTAGTAGGGGAGCTTGAAGGGAGCTTGAGGGGAGCTGCAGGACTGTCATATGAGGTCTCATGGAAAAACTTAGGGTTTCAGGGCAGTTAGGTGGTGCTGTGGATAGAGCCCTGGAGCCAGGAAGACCTGAGTTCAAGTATGATCTCAGGCACTTAATAACTACCTAGCTGTGTTACCTTGGACAAGTCACTTAACCTTATTGCCTTGTAAAAAACAAAAACAAAAAAAATCTTAACAATCTGGAAAGAAGGCTGAGAGGACATAATAGGGAATAAATGTATAATTCTATAAAGGATATTGATAAGATAAAATGTAGAATTGTTTATAAAATCCTAGAATTCTGAGGCATCTATTTGATGCTAATGGGAAGAATTAGCGTATAAAATGTAATTTTAAACAATAAGAAATAGATTTATGGTCATCATCCTGAAATGGTGTTCTGGCTGATTTTTTAAAAAAGTTTAAGAAGTGCTTATAATCAAATAATGGATAATTTTAAAAAACTCAAGAACTTAGACTTGTGATTTCAAAGCACCCTCAGTATGAAAATTCTCTTTATCAATGCAATTAAGGCATCTGGTTCTGCAATTTCTAGTCTTAGAGGGTTAAGGTTAGTGAGAGATTAAATGACTTGTACAGTAGAATCCCACAGACTACCTAATTTGACAGAAGCAGACCCTAAATTAGGGTCTTGCTGTCTCCAAACCAGCTAGCTGTTTGTATATGCTGTATATTTCAAATGATAGATTGTTGTTCCTTATAAACTCATCATGATGAGTTTTTTTTTAAATTATGATAAGTTTTAAAAATAAATTAATTGTGGAGGACCTGAGTTCGAATCTAACCAAAAACACTTAATAATTATCTAGCTGTGTGACTTTGGGCTAGTCACTTAACCCCACTGCCTTATGCAAAAAGAATAATTCTTTTGTTTTGACATTATCTAAATTTCCCCCATATGCTTTCCCTTAGTTTATTTCAGAGAGCTATCCCTTATGTAATGAGGAACCTGACCAATAAACCATACTTAAGTTGTATAGAATACAATAAGCTGTCAACTGATGCAATTCCCCCATAGAAAAGACTGGGGAACCTGTTTCTGGGAGAGTTGCAATGATATGATATAAATATGGAAATATTTTGGAGAATATGTAAGATATTTTGTAATTAGGTTTGGGTCTGCTAACCCCATGGTAGGCAGCAGTACAGCCATCTCTTTTATGTGGGGAGCTGATTTTCTGAGCTTGTAAAATAGACTTAGATGGACCGGGCTTATTGACCAGTTTCCTACCATACTTATAACAAAGAAAATTAAAAAAATAAAAGGATGGAGGAAAAAAATGCAAAACCCATCAATACCTAGGAAAAAATCTAATAATATATAAATTGTTCCACATCCATGGAACCACAGCTCTCTGCAAAGGAGTAATATTTTCTCCTATTTCTTCTTTGAGGCTGTTTATTTTTTGTAATTTTGTAACATACATTTTCAATTGTTTTAGAATGGTTTTTCTCTAATCAAATTAAGTCAATAAGCATTTGTTAAGGGCCTTAGGCATGCCCCCCAAAAAATACAAAGATAGTCTCTGGTCTCAGGGATCTCACAATCTAATGGGAAATGGGAGCAGGAACAATCTTTAAACAACAATTAATTATTTATTAATAAGTTATATACTGAATAATTAGAATTAATCTCAGAGGATGTACTAAATTAAGAAGGTGATCTTGTAGAAGATAGGATTTTAGCTGAGACTTGAAAGAAGCCAGGAGACAAAAATGAGGAAGGAGATTATTCCAGGCATGGGAATAGACAGTGAAAAAGTCTGGAAATGGTGGGAGAGTTTGTTCAGGGAAAATGAAGAATATCAGAGGGACAATTAGATAGCACAGTGGATAGATAGATCAGCAGACCAGGAGTCAGGAGGACCTAAGTTCAAGTCCAAGCTCAGACACTTACTAGACATTTTACCTTGGGCAACTCACTTAACTCCAATTGCCCCCACCCCCAAAAAGAATGCTAGAGATAACTGGATCATAGAGCATTTGAAGAATTTGAAGAGGAAGGTAGAGGAAAACTGGAAATGTAGGAAGTCTCTTTCCGTTTACATTGCTATAGTCATTGTATATATTGCTTTCTTAGATCTGTTTACTCTGCTTTACTTGTTTTTCCATGTATCTTTATATTTATATTATTTGTAATTTCTTTTTTTTTCTTTTTTGGTTTTTGCAAGGCAATGGGGGTTAAGTGACTTGCCCAAGGTCACACAGATAAGTAATTATTAAGTATTTGAGGTCAGATTTGAACGTGGGTCCTCCTGACTCCAGAATTCATGCTCTATCCACTGCACCACCTGGCTTCCCCTTATTTGTAATTTCTTACAGCAAGGTAATTTCCTAAAATTTTTATGGTCATTCCCAAATTGATGGACTTCTATTTTGTTTCAAATTCTTTAGGACCACAAGAAGTTCTGACATAAATATATTTGCATTGATGGAGACTTTGTTTTACTAATAATCTCTCTGGATTATTATGCAAATAATATTATTGTGCCTAATTATTAATACTATTATGCTTAATAATAGAATTTCTGGACCAAAGGATATGAACATTATAGTCAGTGCATGTTCCAGATTTCTTTCCAGAATGGCTGCAATAATTCATAGCTCCACCAACAGTATAGTAATGTGTCTATCTTTCTATAACCATTGCAATATTGATTATTCCTACCTATTATCATCTTTATAAATTGAGATCAAACCTCAGCATTGTTTTGTCTTATTACTTGTGATTTGAAGCATTCTCTTTGTGATTGTTAATAGTTTGCATCAGAATGCAAGAATTACATATGATTATGCTTTTCACAACTATTTATTCATACCTTTATGTATCTTTTGTGGAATACCTTTTGAATTTATATATTTCTGTAATAATTTATTTTATATATTATATATTTCTGTTTTGTCTCTATATCTTGGATATACAACCTTTATTAGAGAAAACATACCTTTTTTTTGGTTTTCTCTCAACTGGAGAGTTTTACTCTCTAATTCCAGAATCATTAGTTTTGTGTAGAATTATCATGATAAATTAATTAATCTCATACCATAGTGATTTCCCTTGAGTTTGGATACCTAGACACTTAAGCATGGAAGTCTGAATCAAACCAAAATGATATTGTCGACTTGAAGATATTTTGGGGGAAGGTCCTTAATCAGTAAGGACAATAATCATGTTTTCCCTACAAACTTTCCTTGGAAGAAATATAAATGATGCTTTACAGAAGCATAAAACTCAAACTGCCAGCAATACCATTGAGTGCTGCCACTAGATTAAAATGTATTTGGGAAATGTTTAAAATAAATAAAAATACAGCCTAGGTGTTAATTTGTAATTTTCTAAATCCATATGTTGTGTAAGGATCCATTTCTATTTGAATTAAAAACCACTAGTCTAGAGGTACAAAAATGTAATTAATACTCTCCTTACTATATACCTATATTAGCAAATCTATCTATCCTCTGTCTATCTATCTATCTCTCTATTTATTTATCTATCTAAATATATCTAAACATAGGGGTAGCTAGGTAGTGCAGTAGATAAAGCAACAGATCTGGAGGCAGGAAGACCTGAGTTCAAATTTGATCTCAGAAACTTACTAGCTATGAGACCCTGGGCAAATCAGTTTATATCATTTGCCTCAGTTTCTTCATCTGTAAAATAATATGGAGAAGGAAACAGCAAACCACTCCAGTATCTTTGTCAAGAAAACCCCAAATAGGTTCATGAAGAGCTAGGCATGGCTAAAATGACTGAACAACAAATTTACATATATTTAGTAATATCTATATATATATATATTATATATATATAGGTATATCCATATACACATATATCTCTAACTATATAAATATATCTATCCAAAAATATATATATATATATCTTTGTATATACAATACATATATAGAGATGTATGCATTGTTGAGAGATACATTTGTATATATGTATCTTTGTATATATGTATCTTTAAATACATATATAGATATGTATTTCTGTATTTATACTTATGCATATTTATAGATATCTATATTCATATCTATATATATTTAGATCTATCTATGCATAATATAGATGGGTATTGATATATCTAAATATATGTATGCTCTTTATATATAGATCTCTCTCCCTCTTTAGCTACATATATGCATATATGTATATATATTTATTTATATATACATATATATTATATATACATATTCATTTGGAATCCATAGGTATGCATAGAGCAAAAATGTGGGCACATCTGTGATGGAAAGTCAGAATAATAAATAATGACTATTTAGACTTGAAAGGGACCTGAGATGACATATGAATCTAGCCCCTTCATTTTACAGATAGTAACATTGAGATCTGTGTGTACATTGGAAACATTGTGGACACAGAGGACTTGAATTCAAATCTCACCTCTGAAAATTACTACCTGTGTCACCTCTCTGTGTCTTAATTGCCTTCATTTGTAAAATAAGGATATTTGAAAGGAAATGAACTTTTAGCTCCCTTTTTAGTGCTGAATATATGAGCCTAAGCTTGCCCAGAGAGGTCACACAGCTAATGGATCTCTGAACATAGTCCTCCTGATTATTAAAGTCTAATACTTTTTCAACTATAGCACATTGCCTAATTATTCCTGCTGATATCACCTAAATTTGTATTAATTAGTGTTTCTATTGTTTTCAGCTCATTAATTACAAAGTTAATTGGCAGGCTCAGGCAAAATTGCTGGTCATAACTCTACTTTAAGACTAGAATATTGAACTGAATAGATTAGTAGTAGAATTTATTCTGATATGCTCTCTAAATTCCAAATAAGTGAGGGTCTGGGGCATCTAAACCTTAGTTTGGTAAATGATGAACTGCTGTCAACTCTCTTTTCTCACTGTCATGTCTTTCTCTCCCCCTCCTTACCATCTTATAGAAGACTAAGAGATTTTATGCCTTGAAAATAGTGACCTGCCAGTGTTATTGGTAGATTAGATTATTATTAGATTGGTGGTTGTTACCTCCATATTGGGATTTCAGGGGTGCAAAAATATTCTCAGTTGAAAGCCAGATCTCTCTTGCTTGCCTGGTGCCTAATATTACATCAATACTTTTGTCTTTGGGCATTTTTTTTCTCTGTTAAAATGCAGGTACCTAAGTGAGATAATGCTGCAAACCATTATTAGTCATTTACATCTTAGTATAAATGAGTTTAATCATTAATCAAATCCTTTCCCCACATTTGATTTGGAAGTGAGTTGGGAAGATTCAAATAATTTTTAGTATCTGAGAGGGCAATGGTAAGGAAAGAAGAGAAGAAAAGGAAACTCTGGATTATCTCACAACTGATTAGGAGGCAGATAAGACTTAGACTTACCAGGTTCTGTGTTCAGCTCTCTTACTTACTAATCCCATATCCAGGAGAAATTCTTTAACATGACTGTCAGTTTCCACATCTGTAGAATGGCTAATAGTTCCTGGTCTTGACTGCGTGATAGGTTTGTTATAATCAATGAACTCATGAGCTGATTTGCTTTGAAAACTGTAAAAGTGATGTCAAATAAAACCAAGGAAAGGTCATAATTTTTTAAACTGTTAAGGTCCATGCAAACATAAGGTTCTTGCGTCTCTTTGT
Organism: Macrotis lagotis; assembly: GCF_037893015.1. NCBI lineage: Eukaryota > Metazoa > Chordata > Mammalia > Peramelemorphia > Peramelidae > Macrotis > Macrotis lagotis. Next base: position 19,953,792 of record NC_133662.1, on the reverse strand, counting down.
TTCCTAAAAGTGAGAGGGAAGAATCACAATATTGGTTTACAAGGTTTAGCTACTGATTTGTGAATTTCATCCTGAATCTCAAAAATGTCTAACTGCATAGGTGTTATGCTTATGTTATGTTAAGTCTATGTTATGTTAAGTCTAATCATTCACTAGCCAAACCTCTCTAAACCTCCATCAGTTTGTTTTGCTGCTATAAAGTTTAGTCAAAACCTGTGACACCTGCCATAGAGGAATGAATTCTCAGTAGAGCTTTGTTTTCCCCCTTAAACACTCATTTTGGGAATCATAATCAATTCATTCTTTTTTAAAAAATGTTTATTTTAGGGGGTGGAACGGCTAGGTGGCATAATGGATAAAATACCTACTCTGGAGTCAGGAGGACCTGAGTTCAAAGCTGACCTCAGACACTTAATAATTACCTAGCTGTGTGACCTTGGACAAGTCACTTAACCCCATTGCCTTACCAAAAAAATATTTTTTAATTTATATTTTCAGTTCCAAATTCCCTCCCTTTTATCTCTTCCCCACCTATTGAAAAGGTAAGCAATATACATTAAATACATATACATTAATAAGTTAAATTAATATACATACACATTATACATATGAAGTCACATATGAAGTCAACCTGTATTAGCTGTGTTAAGAAAAAAAAGAAGCAAGTAAAATAAAGAGGAAAAAAGTAATGTTCTTCAGTCTGTATTCAGAGTTTATCAGTTCTCTCTAGAGATGTATGGCATTTTTTTCAAGAGTGCTATGGAATTATCTTGGATCATTGTATTGATCAGACTAGCTAAGCCTTACACTGTTTATAATCATTAAAATATTTCTGTTGTTACTGTGTACAATATTCTGGTTCTACTCATTTTATTTTGCATTGGTTCATGTAAGTCTTTCTAGGTTTTTCTGAAACCATCCTCTTTATCATTTCTTATAGCACAATAGTATTCTATCAAAAATCACACGACCCAGGGGTGGCTAGGTGGTACAGTGGATAGAGCACCAACCTTGGAGTCAGGAGTACCTGAGTTCAAATCAGACACTTAATAATTACCTAGCTGTGTGACCTTGGGTAAGCCACTTAACCCCATTTGCCTTGGAAAAAAAATAATCACTGGACCCAGCTTGTTCAGTCATTCCTCAATGGAGCCTACCCTCAGTTTCCAATTCTTTGTCATCACAAAATAGCTGCTATAAATATTTTTGTACATATGAGGTCTTTTTCTTTTTCTTTGATTTTTGGGTACGAACCTAGAGTGGTATTGCTGAGTCAAAGCCCTTTGAGCATAGTATAGTTCCATTGTCCTCCAGAAGGGTTGGAGCAGTTCATAACTCCTCATTAGTAATAACCAATTCATTCTTCAGACCACAACCCTGAAACCCAAATGCCCATGAGTCAATCACCAAGTTGTCTCTATTTTTCCTCAACAATAACTTTGAGCTTTGATACTTCCCCTTCACCTCCCACAGACACCACCCTCCACCTGCCGACAGACAAATCCTTTTGTCTAGTTTACCACAACTCCATGGTCAGGTGCCCTGACTACAATACAAACCTACAATCCCTCCCCACTCCCCTCCCTTCCAAAGTCCATTTCCTTCTGAAGAGACTAGGAGGACTTCCTATTACATCTCCCATTAAATCCCAGCTTTTAGGTTCATCATTCAAAGCATTCCATCAATTGGATCCCTCTTCTCTACCCATTCAGCCCCCTCTTCAACACATGCCTTCCAAATGCTACCAAAAGAAAGCTCTCCTGGAAGTTTCCTGACCTTGTGTGTATGTCCAGCTCACTCCTATCCCTCCCTTTGACTTTATTCATGTTTTTCCTCTCAAGCTGAAATATCCTCTATTTTCCATTACAATGGATAAATAGAGTGCTGGACCTGGAGTCAGGAAAACCTGAGTTCAAATCTACTCTCAGATACTTCCTGTGTGATCTTGGGCAAGTCACTTAACCTCTGTGTGCTTCAGTTTCCTCATCTGTAAAATGAGGGTGATAAGAGCAATCCCAAGCTTGTTGTGAGGACCAAATGACAGGTTAACTGTAAAGTGTTTAGCACAGTACCTAACACATAGTGATTGTTTAATAAATGTTGGTTACTACTACCACTGCTACAATAACTACTACTACTACTGCTGCTTACTACTATTACTAACTACAACTACTAACTACTACTCCTAACTACCACTTCTACTATTACTACCACAATGACAATGATGACTACAACTATTACCTCCTCCTCCTCCTCCTCCTACTACTACTATTACTAGCACTACTACTAACTTCTACTACTACCACAATTATTACTATTACTATTACTATTACTATTACTATTAAACTGCAACTACCCCTACAACTAATTACTACTACTACTACTACTACTACTACTACTACTACCAAATGCTATTATTAACCACTATTACTAACTACTATTACTATCATTACTACTAATTATTACTAATAACTCCTCCTACTCCTCCTACTATTACCACTACTGCTACCATTGCTACTAATTACTACTATTACTATTAACTACTACTACTAAATGCTACTGCTACTACCACTACCACTAACAGCAGCTAGGTGGCACAGTGGATAGAACACTGGAGTCAGCAGGATTTAGGTTCAATCTCAGACACTTGACACTTACTAGCTGTGTGACCTTGGGCAAGTCACTTAACAGATCCTGGGCCATCTCCAGATATTCTGGTTTATATCTGGTCACTGGATCCAGATGGCTCTGGAGGAGAAAATGGGGCTGGTAACTTAGCAAAGTACACCCTCCCCTGTCTGAAGTCAGATCTGAACTCATATCCTCCTGACTCCAGACCCAGAGCTCCATTCAGTGCACCACTAGTGATGATTTCAACCATTCAGAAATGGTTCCCAGTTGAAAAACAGACCTTTCTGGCTTGCATAAGACCTGTTATTCCAAAAGTAGAGTTTCGTCCTTTGACTTTGGGCATTTTCCCCTGTTAAAATGGAAGCACCCCTACATAGGATAATATTTGAAACTATTAGTAGTCATTTTCATCTTAGTATGAAAAAAATGTATCTGATCATTGATCTTTTACTATTACTACTTTCTCCAGAACTAGGGAACTGAGTTGGGAAGATTTAGCTAACTGGGTGTATTCAAGTAAACTGGAAGGAATGATAGGGAAAGAAGAAAAAAGACTTGACAAGCATCCCACAAACTTAGAACTTTTTTCTGTGTCAATCATTTACCCAGTCTGACTTAAGAGTCTCTTCTTTGTAAAACACTCAGATACTAATGTTTTCTGGGTCCTTCTGAGCTGCTGTTAATTGTATATTGCTGAGAAAGTTACTGACACCCTCTCTGGACATTATATCCTTTCTCATCCTGGTGTTACTATTTGGCCCTGATCATTGAAGGAAAATTCGGGGGTTGGAGGCATTTTCTATTTTTCCCCCCATGACTGAGGTAGGCAGCGGGGAGCCACGGTGGTCACTCCCTGAGGACCATACCCAGGGGCTTATTAATGAGGGATCTGTACTGTGTGTACTCCTCTTGGAGCAGGATGGGAGTGATGAGACTTGAACTGGGGTGAAATCAAGTTGATATCTTTATTTTCATTAGGTGTCATTAGCTAGTCGTTTCATTAGCTGCCCCTGTCAAAGAAATGAGACATGTGCACGATGTCACTAATGCATCTATCTGCCACATTGACTAAACTTCCACCTTGGAGCATACAGAGCACACCTGGGTAAAATACCAACATTTTTAGAGCAGGGAGAGAGTAAATGTTGAGGTTGGATTTGAATTGAGTTCTTCCAGACTCCAGGCCTAGCACTGTCCACTGCCACCTAGCGGCCCAGGAAAAGAAAACAAGCCTAGTTCTTAAGCCCGTTCCACTATCTGTCATCTGAATCCAACAATGTCCAAATCAAGTTTTTAGTTAAATATGGTCCTAAATACTGCATTGCTGAAGAGTGTCGTGTTATCAGACATCATGGGAAGGAAACGATATGCAATCATGCTATGCTTTATGATTAATTAAATTTTGATACTTGTGATTTAATCTCTTTTTTAATTTATATTTTATTTTTCTAAATATGTTATGAAAGTTTTTTCAACATTTATCCATATGCATATGGATTTCCTTCCATAAACATGTTTACAGATTAGTCATTTGGGGTATGAGGAATTAGGATTAAGGGAAAGAAGTTCATAAGAGACAATTTTTATATAATGTTCATTGGATTCTGATTGTTTTTTTGTTTTGTTTTGTCTTGTTTTGATTTTCTTCCTCTGAATGGGGATAACATTGTCCACTGTCAGCCAAATACAGTCGTCCTGGCTCTCTGAACTGCTGAGAGGAGCTGCTTCCATCAAGGATGATCATCTCATAATGTTGTTAATGTGTACAATGATCTCTTGGTTGAGTTAATCTCTTTCGTTGTTGTAGCACGTGTGTGATTATGTAGAGACTCTAAGATGCTTAAAACAACTAGATAATTTGGTGGAGAGGGAGTTGGGGGGGGGGATTAATCCAACTGTGTTGTTTGGCGTTGCCAGGAGGAAACATCAGTTATCAATGGATAACTTTTAAATTATTTTCTGTAAGGGTCCCCAAGTATAGCCAGAGATCTAAGCCTTGAGCAGGCCCACAGAGGCTTTACTCCAGGGCATGAAAATTTAAAGGACTCTTGTGGCACTTAGATTTCTTCAAGAGTACTGACTGATGAATTTAGCACCTCGTTAGCAAGAATAATTACTAAAAATAGAAAGCTGCCTGATGATTCATTTGCTCCCTGCCCCCCAACCAGTTAACAATCCTCCCTCCCCCAGCTCTATCTTACCTTCCTGCCCCAGCCACAACCAGCTCTGTGGTGTTCTGGGGTATCTGTCACCCTGACATAGAACTATGTTCTGGGGTCTCTCTCTCTCTCTCTTCATATACATACATACATATATATATATATATATATATATATATATATATATATATATATATTGTGTGTGTGTGTGTGTCTCTATATATACTTATATCTATACCCCCTCTCTCTCTATATACCACAGTTATATATATATATATATATATATATATATATATATATATATATATATACATACTACAGATATATACATATATATATACACCACAGATATATAAATATATATATTTATATATCTGTCTTTGTCTCTCTCATTCTCTCTGTCTCTGACTCTCTGTCTCTCTCTGTTTCTCTCTCTCTTTCTCTCTCTCTCTCTCTCTATATATATATACACTTATATATCTCTATCCATATATCTGTCTGTGTCCCTGTCCCTGTCTCTCTCTCTCTGTTTGTCTTTCTGTCTTCTCTCTGTCTCTGTCTCTCTAGCTCTCTCTCTGTTGTCTCTGTCTTTCTGTATCCGTGTCAGTCTCTGTTTCTGTTTCTCTCCCTTCCAAACAATCAAATTTGTTTTTAAAAGTTAATTTGAGGAATCCTATTTTGTGCTGTTAACTTAGAGTAGTAACCCAGGTAACCCAGATGGCTTTCAGCCTGGCCTTTCATTTTAAGTTGAATTGTAGTCACATTGGTTGAAGATCTGAGTCCCCACAGACAAGATGGTGAAAGAGAGAGCTACATTGTCTCATCTTCTTCTGTGTCACCTGTCATGGGGAATTTCACTCTTTCAGACAAGTTAAAGGTTAGTTCTATTAGAATTACAGATTAACAAAGAAATTAAGCCTCATTACAGTTGAGTAAACATTTATTCTTGAAATAATTTCCACCCCATAAAACTCAACACATAAAAAACCCTAACCCTTTTGGGGAACCTTCTTTAATGAGTAGATGGGAGCGATTTGTAATGACTCTATCATGTCCTTTGGGCGTAAAGAACTGCTTCTGAATAGTTCGGGGCGGGGAAAAAAGCCTGTTTTCTTAAGTAGATTAAACATCCCTTGTTGCAGAAAATTAATTTAGTATCATGAAGGTTTGGATTCGAAGCCCAGCTCTGACACTCAGCAGGGCATATTGTTTCATGGACAAATAATAAAATCATAGATCTAGAACCCAAAGGGACTTTGGTGGCTGGTAATTCTACCCCTTTGTTTTCCACAGGAAGAAACTGAAGGCCTTGTAAGGTCATTAATTTGCCCAGGGTCACTTAGATGATAAGAATCAGAATCAAGATCTGAACTCAGATATTTGACCTTAATAGCCATGAGTGCAAACTGTCATTTAATCTCTCTAAGCCTCAATTTCCTCAACTGTGAAATGGGAATAATAATATGTATAGAGCTTAATTCACATAGTTGCTGTGAGGATCTAATGACTTTTTTATTTTTTTAAGAAATATATTATTTGAGTTTTACAATTTTCCCCCCATTCTTGCCCCCCCCCACCCACAGAAGGCATTCTGTTAGTTTTTACATTGGTTCCATGTTGTACATTGATCTCAGTTGAATGTGATGACAAAGAAATCGTGTCCTTAAGGAAGAAAAATAAAGTATGAGATAGTAAAATAACACAATAATATAATGGCTTTTTTTCTAATATGACAGTAATAGTCTTTGGTCTTTGTTCAAAGTCCACACTTCTTTCTCTGAATACAGATGGCAGATAGCCCAAAATTGTCCCTGGTTGTTGCACTGAAGGGATGAGCAAGTCCATCAAGGTTGATCATCACTCCCATGTTGCTGTTAGGGTTTACAATGTTTTCCTAGTTCTGCTCTCATCTCACTCAGCATCAGTTCATGCAAATCCTTCCAGGCTTCCCTGAATTCCCATACATCCTGGATTCTAACAGAACAATAGTGTTACATCACACACATATACCACAGTTTGTTAAGCCATTCCCCAATTGAAGGCTTTCACTTAATTTCCATTTTTTTGCCACCACAAACAGGGCTGCTATAAATATTTTTGTACAAGTGATTTTTTTTTACCCTTTTTTATAATCTCCTCAAGGTATAGACCCATTAGTGTTATTGCTGGATCAAAGGGTATGCACATTTTTGTTGCCCTTTAGGCATAAGGATCTAATGAAATTTTATTCTTATGTTATTTAATATAATAAAGTTTTTCACTTTCCTTAAAACACTATAGAAATGTCGGGGTGGCTAGGTGACACAGCCTTGGAGTCAGGAGTCCCTGGGTTCAAATCCAGTCTCAGACTCTTAATAATTACCTAGCTGTGTGGCCTTGGGCAAGCCACTTAATCCCATTTGCCTTGCAAAAAACCTAAAAAACAAAAATCAGGGGTAGCAATCCTTATCTCAGACAAAGTAACAGCAAAAATAGATAGCATTAAAAGAGATAAGGAAGGAAACTTTATCCTCCTAGAAGGTACCACAGACAATAAAGTCATTTCAATATTGAATATATATGCACCCAGTGGGACTGCACCCAAATTCTTAGAGGAGAAGCTGAAAGAACTACAGGAAGACATAGACAGCAAAACTGTACTAGTGGGAGACCTCAACCTCCTGCTCTCAGATCTAGATAAATTGAATCATAAAATAAACAAGAAAGAAGTTAAGTAGGTAAATAGATTGTTAGAAAAATTAGATATGGTAGACTTATGGAGGAAACTGAATGGGGATAGAAAGGAATAAACCTTTTTCTTTGCAGTACATGAAACTTATACAAAAATTGACCATGTACTAGGACATAAAAACCTAATGATCAACTGAAGAAAGGCAGAAATAGTGAATATATCTTTCTCAGATCACAATGCAATAAAAGTCATTTGCAATACTGGGCCAAGGAGATATAGAACCAGAACAAATTGGAAACTGAATAACCTCATTTTAAAAAATGAGTGGACCAAAAAACAAATTATAGAAAGAATTAACCATTTTATCCTAGATAATAATGAAACAACATACCAAAACCTATGGGATTCATTCAAAGCGACTCTGAGGGGATATAAATTATAGCTCTAAATGCTTAAATGAATAAATTGGAGAAAGAGGAAATCAATGAACTAAACATGCAACTAAAAAAATTAGAGAAAGAACAAATCAAAAATCCCCAATTAAATACCAAATTAGAAATTGTAAAAATTAAAGGAGAAATTAATAAAATTGAAAACAAAAAGCTATTGAATTAATAAATAAAACCAAAAGTTGGTATTATGAAAAAACCAATAAAATTGATAAACCTCTGGTCAATTTGATTCAAAAAAAGAAGAAAACCAAATTGCTAGTATCATAAATGAAAAAGGTGAACTCACCACCAATGAGGAGGAAATTAAAGTAATAATTCGAAATTATTTTGCCCAACTCTATGCCAGTAAATTTGATAATCTAAGTGAAATGGATGAATATTTACAAAAATATAAGTTGCCCAGGTTAAATGAAGAAGAGATTAAATAGCTAAACAACCCTATCTCAGAAAAAGAAATTCAACAAGCCATCATTGAACTCCCTAAAAAAAAATCTCCAGGGCCTGATGGATTCACAAGTGAATTCTACCACACATTTAAAGAACAATGGGTTCCAATTCTATATAAACTCTTTGGAAAAATAGGGAAAGATGGAACTCTGCCTAACTCTTTCTATGAAACCAATATGGTGCTGTTACCTAAACCAGGAAGAGTTAAAACAGAGAAAGAAAATTATAGACCTATTTCCCTGATGAATATAGATGCAAAAATCTTAAATAAAATCTTAGCAAAACGATTACAACAAGTTATCACCAGGTTAATACATTATGATCAAGTAGGATTTATTCCAGGAATGCAGGGTTTGTTCAATATTAGGAAAACTGTTAGTATACTCAATTATGTCAGCAACAAATCTATCAGAAATCATATGATCATATCAATAGATGCTGAAAAAGCTTTTGACAAAATACAACATCCATTCCTATTAAAAACACTAGAGAGTGTAGGAATAAATGGACTGTTCCTTAAAATAATTAGCAGTATCTATCTGAAACCATCAACAAGCATTATATTCAATGGGGAGAGGCTAGAGGCATTCCCAATAAGATCAGGGGTGAAACAAGGGTGCCCATTATCACCACTACTATTCAATATTGTATTAGAAATGTTAGCCTCAGCAATAAGAGAAGAAAAAGAAATTGAAGGAATTAGAATTGGAAAGGAAGAGACAAAACTCTCACTCTTTGTAGATGACATGATGGTCTACCTGGAGAATCCCAAGAAATCATCCAAAAAATTACTAGGAAACAATTAGCTTTTTTAGAAAAGTTGCAGGTTATAAGATAAACCCTCATAAATCCTCAACTTTTCTATATATGTCTAGCAAGATACAGCAGGAAGAGCTAGAAAGAGAAATCCCATTCAAAGTAACCTCAGACAATATAAAATACCTGGGAGACTATTTGCCAAGACAGACTCAGAATCTTTTTGAAAACAATTATAAAATACTTCTTACACAAATTAAATCAGATTTAAATAACTGGGAAAATATCAACTGCTCATGGATAGGTAGAGCTAATATAATAAAAATGACAATTCTACCAAAACTAAACTATCTGTTTAGTGCCCTAACAATCAAAATTCCAAAAAATTACTTTAAAGGGTGAGAAAAAATTGTAAGTAAATTCATATGGAGAAATAAAAAGTCAAAAATTGCCAGGAGCTTAATGAAAAAAGTGCAAAAGAAGGTGGCTTAGCCCTACCCGATCTAAAATTATATTATAAAGCATCAGTCATCAAAACTGTTTGGTATTGGCTAAGAAATAGAGTGGTGGACCAGTGGAATAGACTAGGTGTAAAAGCAGGAGATGATTATAGTAATCTGCTGTTTGATAAACCCAAAGAGTCCGGCCATTGGGATAAAAACTCCCTCTTTGATAAATTGCTGGGATAATTGGAAGTTAGTATGGAAGAAACTTAGATTAGACCAACACCTAACACCCTTTACCAAGATAAGATGCAAATGGTTACAGGACATAGAAATAAAAAAACAATACTATAGGGGCTGCTAGGCATCATGGTGGATAAAGCACTGGCCTTGGAATCAGGAGTACCTGGGTTCAAATCAGGTCTCAGAGGCTTAATAATTACCTAGCTGTGTGGCCTTGGGCAAGCCACTTAACCCCATTTGCCTTGCAAAAAAACCTAAAAAAAACCCCAATACTATAAGCAAATTAGAAAATCAAGGACTAGTTTACCTGTCAGATCTATGGAAAGGGGAACAGTTTATGACTAAAAAAGAGTGGGAGAACATCACCAAAAACCAATTAGATGATTTCAATTACATTAAATTAAAAAGCTTTTGCACAGATAAAACCAATGTAACCAAGATCAAAAGAAAGGTAGTAAATTGGGAAACAATCTTTACAACTAATGATTCTGACAAAGGACTCATTTCTAAAATATACAGAGAACTGAGTCATATTTTTAAAACAAAAAACCATTCCCCAATTGACAAATGGTCAAAGGATATGCAAAGGCAATTTACAGATGAGGAGATCAAAGCAATCCATAGCCATATGAAAAAATGCTCTAAATCATTAATTATTAGAGAAATGCAAATTAAAGCTTCTCTGAGGTACCACCTCACACCTCTCAGATTGGCCATTATGACCAGGAAGGATAATGATCATTGTTGGAAGGGATGTGGGAAATCTGGGACACTATTACACTGTTGGTGGAGCTGTGAACTCATCCAACCCTTCTGGAGAGCTATTTGGAACTATGCCCAAAGGGCAACAAAAATATGCATACCCTTTGACCCAGCAATACCACTACTGGGTCTATATCCTGAAGAGATGAGGGAAAAGGGTAAAAACATTACTTGTACAAAAATATTTGTAGCAGCCCTGTTTGTGGTGGCAAAGAATTGGAAATCAAGTAAATGTCCTTCAATTGTGGAATGGCTTAGCAAACTGTGGTATATGTATGTCATGGAATACTATTGTTCTATTAGAAACCAGGAGGGATGGGATTTCAGGGAAGCCTGGAGGGATTTGCATGAACTGATGCTGAGTGAGATGAGTAAAACCAGAAAAACACTGTATACCCTAACAGCAACATAGCAATCAACCTTGAAGGACTTGCTCATTCCATCATTGCAACAATCGGGGACAATTTTGGGCTGTCTGCAAAGGAGAGTGCCATCTATATCCAATTAAGGAGCTGTGGAGTTTGAACAAAGTTCAAGGACTATTCCCTTTAATTTAGAAAAAAAAACAGCTATCTTATTGTCTGATCTTGTTACCTCTTAGACTTCTTGTCTCTTCTTTAAAGATATGATTTCTCTTTCATCACACTCAATTTGGATCAAGGTACAACGTGGAAACAAAGCAAAGACTGACAGATTGCTTTCCATGGGGAGATGGGGGAGGGAAGTAAGATTGGGGGGAAAATTGTAAAACTCAAATAATATCTTTAATAAATATTAATAAAAAATACCTAAAAAACAAAAACAAAAAAAACCCACTATAGAAATGTCAATGAATTATAGCATTTGAGAGTTAGAAGAAACCCAAGCTGTTCTAGCCCAACCCTGTCATCAAGAAATCTCCACTATAATATGCCCGAGAAGTGGTTGTCTAGCTTCTGCTTAAAGACCTCCAGGAATAGAGAGCTCATCACCTCTTGAGGTATAGCACACACTCCACATTTCCCCCCCCTCTCTTTTCAGTTGTGTCTAACTCTTTATTGCTCCTTTCGGGGTTTTCTTAGTGAAGATACTGGAGTGATTTACCATTTCTTTATCTGGCTTATTTTATAAATAAGGAAACTGAGGCAAAAAAGTTAAATGACTTTCCCAAGTTCACACAGTAAGTGTTTGCAACTGAATTTGAACTAAGGTCCTCCTGATTCTAGGTCCTTCAATCTATCCACTGAGTCAACCACTCGTCCCTATTTCACTTTTTAGTCAATCTTGTTAGAAAATTTTTCCTGACATCATCTAAACAACTCTGAGGTACCACCTCATACCTATTAGATTGGCAAATGTAGAAAAGGAAAATGATAAAATTTGGCAAAGATGTGAGAAAATTAGAACACTAATGCATTGTTGGTGGAGTTGTGTAAATTAACCAGCTATTCTGGAGAGCAATTTGGAAATATGTTCAATGGTCATAGAACTGTGCATACCTTTGATACACTATTGGGTCTGTATCTTGAAGAGATAATGAAAAGAAGTAAAAACCTACATGTACAAAAATATTTATAGCAGTTCTTTTTGTAGTGACAAAGAAATGGAAATTGAGGAAATACCCATCAATTGGGAAATGACTGAACAAACTTGTGGTATATGGATGTGATGGAACACTATTGTTCTATAAGAAATCATGAGGGACGGGATTACAGAAAAAGCTGGAAAGACTTGCATGAATTGATGCTGAGTGAAATGAGTAGAACCAGAAGATATTATACACACTAACAACATGGGGTGATGATCAATTATGATGGACTTGTTCATATCAGTAGAACAATAATCAAAGACAATTTTAAAAGACTTAGGATGGAAAATACCATTCATAACCAGAGACGGAACTATAGAGTTCAAATGAAGACCAAAGCTTATCATCTTTAATTTTTAAAAATTGTCTTATGTATAGTGTCATTTTTCCTCTCAAATGTTTTCTTTCTTCCATTTGGATCTGATTCTTTTCTCACAACATGATCAATATGGATCCATGTTTAGCATGGTTATAAATGTAGAACCTATATCAGATTACTTTCTGATAAGGGGAGGGGGGAAGGAAGGGATGGAGGAAGGGAGAAAAATGTAAAGCTTAAAACCTTGCAAAAAACAATTATTGGTTAAAATCTACCATTGCATATGGTTGAATAAAACAAATAAGTAATTTTTTATAAAAAAAAAAAAAGAATGTTGTGGCAGCTAGGTGGTACAGTGCATAGAGCACCAGCCTTGTAGTCTGAGTTCAAATCCGACCTCAGACACTTAATAATTACCTAGCTGTGTGGCCTTGGGCAAGCCACTTAACCCCATTTGCCTTGCAAAAACCTAAAAAAACAAAGAAAAACAAAAAAGAAGTCTAATCCTTCTTCCACAATGTAAAGACTGCCCAGGCTTCTTTTCTCCAGGTTAAACATGCCTGGTCCCATCAACCTGATTTTTGGTGGTCAGTTAACAAACATTTATTAAGTTAAAAGGTAAAGACAGTCCCTCCTCTGAAGGAGCTCAGAGTCTAATAAAGAAAACATGCAAATAATTTTACCTAGGGTATAAACAGTATAAATAAAAAATAATTAACAGAAGAAAGGCTCTAGAATTAAGTGAGATTTGGACAAAGGTGAGGATTGAGAACGTTCTTTTCATGGGATATGCCAGTGAAAATGCTCAATAGAGAAATGTCTTCTTAGTGTGACTGTATCCTAATTGTCCTCCTCTGGACACTCTCAAGTTTATCAATGTCTTTCTTAAACAAATAGCCCAGAACTGAGCACAAGACTCCAGATGAAGTCTGACAAGGACAGAGGGTACCTCAGGATCTTCTATGCTTCTGAAAGTTAGGCACCTCCAGATGCAGGTCAAAATAATATTACCTTTTTTGATTAATATATCACACAGCTGACTCATAGGCCATCAAAACTCCAAGGCCCTTTTCAGAATAATTGCCATATAACTATGTAACTACCATAAATATGCCTTCTCCATATTATATTTGTGACTTTGATTTTTTGTACTCAGTGGTAAGACTTTACATTTAGACTTTGTGAATTTCCTTTTACTAGATTGGGTTCAACTTGTTAGGATGAATTTTGGATTCTGACTCTGCCATCCCTTGTGTCTGCTATTTTTGAGAAGCACAAATCCTTGCTTTTATTATCCAAGTCACTGATATTCATAGAGTTCATAGAGTTGAGTCCAAATCACTAGGCTACTTCACTGGAAATTTCTTGCCCTGATGTCACTCACTGGAACTTTCATCTTATTCTTGACTCTATCCTTTGACCCAATCAAGAGTGATTGCAGGTTGTGAGGGTGGACAGAACCAGATTAAAATGTGGTTGGGAGGGGCAGCTAGGTGGTGTAGTGGATAGAGCACTGGCCCTGGAGGAGGGACCTGAGTTCAGATTCGGTCTCAGATACTTAATAGTTACCTAGCTGTCAGGAGAAAGCTGAATTTGAAGATAAAATATGGTGTAAAAATGGAGTCAATAGAAAAAAAGAGAAATGGAATGGGAGAAAGAAAAGGGAGAGAGGGCATAGTCCAAGATATTTCACATAATAAGATTTTTTTTATTACAATGAGCTATTGCAATGATATGGAAGGGGGCAAGGGGGAATGAGGGAACCTTTGCTCTCATCAGAGGTGGCTAGGAGAGGAAACAGCAAATATACTCAATGGTGTATAGGCATCTGGAGTAAGAAGGAGGGAGGAGCAGGGAGAAGGGGTGGGAATGTAAATAAAGGAGGAGAGGATGGACCATGGGGGGAGAGTGGTCAGATATAACACATTTTCTTTTTTACTTCTTGCAAGGGGCTGGGATTGGAAGGCCTGCCCAGGACCATAGGGCCAGGTGGATTCTGGGCCTAAGGGGGGCTCGGGCTTCTTGGCCCCAGGACCAGGGATCTGTCTGCTGCACCACTCAGCTACCCTACAGCAGAGTCAGAGTGAAAGGAGAGAGAAAAATATAGTACATGATAGTGGAGAAATACGAAAGGAGGGAGTTGCGATCAGCAATGGCAATGCTGGAAAAATATGGAAGTAACTTTTGTGATGGACTTATCATAAAGAATGTGATCCACCCGTGACAGAGTTGTTGGTGTTGGAACAAAGACTGAAGCACATTTTTTGTTATTATTATTTGGGGGAGGGTGCAGGGCAAGTGGGGCTGGGTGGCCTGCCTGGGGCCACATAGCAGGGTGATCTTTGGGTGTCTGGGACCAGATTTGGACCCAGGTGCTCCTGGCTCAAGGGCCAATGCTCTGTCTGCCACCCAGCCACCCCTACTATTATTACTATTTTATTTTATTTTGGGTCTTTTTTTTTCTTCTTTTTGATTTTTGCAGGGCAGTGGGGATCGGGGAGCTTGCATGTCACATGGCTGGGTGATTGTTGGGTTTACTAAGCTGGATATGGGCTCGGGTGCTCGTGGCTCCAGGGCTGGTGCTTCGTCCATTGCGCTACCTGGCCATGCCTACAATTATTACTATTATTTTTTTTAATTTTAATTTTTTTTCTCTCCCCTTTACTTTTTTCGCCCAAGCAAGTCTATCTATATTCCTGGGGGGAGGGGTATTTTGTTTATTTGTAAACAAGAATATTTTATTAATGTAAAAAAACATTTGTACAAAATGAGAATAAAAAATAAATTAAAAAATAAATAATTACCTAGCTGTGTGACCTCGGGCAAGTCACTTAACCCCATTGCCTTTCCAAAAATGTAGATAAAATAAAATGTGGTTAGGAAATAGTTAATGCAATAAATGAAAATACAGTAGGATATAGAGAATATCAATATCAATATGTTTTGGGTAGGGATCACTATGTACCATACTTTATCAAAAGCTTTGTTCAAAGTCAGATGAGTTATATCTATAGAATTTTTTTGAGTTACTATTTTGGTAATGATGTCAAAACAAATGGGGTTAATTTGACATGATGTCTCTTTTTTAACAACTGTTACATTTTCTACATTTGTGAATGTGGTGATTCAGCAGATAGACCACTGGACCTAGAGTCCGGGAGACCATAGTTCAAATTCAACCTCAGACACTTTCTAGCTGTGTGACTCTGGGCAAGTCACTTAACCCCCGATTTTCTGAACCCGTTGGCTCACTGGAGAAGGAAATGACAATCCACTTCAGTATCTTTGTCAAGAAAACTCCCAATGAGTTTATGGAAGGGTAAAACATGACAGAACAACAATTTTGTATATATTTGCTGACAATCTCCTTAATGATCCTTTCTCTTTTCCCTCTGAAAATACTAGATTTTATCCACATCAAGGTGAGAAATAATAACCTTAATATAACAAATAACTTTCTTTGAAAAACACTATGTCAAATTCAAATTCAAAATTCCAAAACATAAGTAGGCAGTTTTGTGGTCTTGCTGGAAATACTTAGCATACACTGTCTCTTCTCCAACCAAATTTCAAAATGCATGGTTTCCTAGTTAGCACAAGTAACTGTATTTCTGTAACAAAGACAGGAGTATTTTTTTTCTAAATATTTGTCTCCATAAATAGTTCTGATCATTTTTACAGCTGCAGGCTAATAGCTGCATGACAAAAGGTTTCACAAAAATCAAACTATATATCAATGAACATGATTTAGAGAATTTTAGTGTATTCTACATATCTGGAAGAAAATGATACCATTAAAATATAAGTAGAATGAATCTGAATTTTGAACTAGTTCTTTAAATATTTAGTTTTTTTCTTTTTTCTGATAAAAAATCATATTTGATTCTCCCAAGAAAATAGAAAAACATAAAACTATAAGAACTAATGATTGTGTTTAAACTATTAACATGCAAATAAGGCTTCATGACTGATTTGCTGTGTTTTGATCTTTGGTCTGGGTCATATTCCATATCATTTTCCTTCATTAGCTTCTTCTTCCCCATCATCATCAGTCTTTACCACCATCATCATTATCCTTATCATCTTCATATATCATCATCTATAGCTTCTCCTATGAAGGATAATGTTGATCTTTTAAAAATATTTTATTTTTCTTTAATTATATGTAAAATATTTTAAACTTTTTTTTTAATTTTGAGTTCCAGATTCTCTCCATCTCATTCTACTTCCTCTCTCTGCTCATTGAGAAGGAACACAATTTGATATAGGATATACATGTGCAGTCATGCAAAACACATTTCCCCTATATAATATTGATATTGAGACTATATGCTCACATAAAAAGCAATCAGTTTTGAAGTCTGAAGCAAAGAAAGCTCCCACATCATCATTCAATTTTCCAACTTCAGTAAGTTTAGGAGGAGAAAAGAAATTGAAGAATTATTGGAAACAATTTTCATTTCAATTCAAAATATAACACGTTCCCTGTGTTTCAGTTTCTTCTTAATAGTTTTCAAGTGAAGGGGAGGGCTATGCAAAGTCACCAGTGTCCTGGAAAACTGGAGATGACCTGGAAGTCATGGGGGGGGGGGGTCTTGGCCCTTTTTAACTCAGTTTGTCTGAAGCAAAAACCTGTTCAGTGATTAAGCTTAAGTAAAAATGAGGCAAAGAATGGCCTCTTTTACCTAGTCAAAAAATAAAATCAAGTTGGGAGGGGAAGACCTTCAGGGTTTTTAACCAAAACAGAAAAAAATTTCTATTTATACTCACTCTGAGCCATCAGAATCCAGACATTAACCAAGTGAGACTTGAACTTGGACCAGTTGTTGGTCAGTCAATGAGAGTCAGAGTGATTTGTGTTTAAACATGGTCCATGAGAAAAAAAAGAATATAGTCCAGAGACCCCAAGATATATGCTAGGTTTCAGTGATCAAAATTTATGTTCCTTTGGGTAGAACACCCTCAGGTAAAGATAAGATTTCCTATCAGACAGAGAGAGAGAGAGATGAGGAAGAGAAGGGAGAAGAAGAGGGGGAAGGAGGGAAGGAAAGAAGGAAGAAAGACAGAAAAGGAGAGAAGAAGAAAGAAAACCCCAATTAGGGTTAAGAATCAGACATATAACTAATTAACTAAATAGCAACAACAAAAGTTTTTTTTGTTGTTTTTGCAAGACAATGGGATTAAGGGACTTGCCCAAGGTCACACAGTAGATAGCTATATAATTGTTGTTGTTATTATTAACCAGCAGTATAGGGATTAGTGTTTGATGTGTTCACTTTGTTTTGGTTCTTAGTGTCTTGGGAGAATCAGACTGTCTTAACTGAGTGCAGAGTGTAATGACTACTGTCAATAGTCCTAACAAGAACATCAGACTCTTTATAACATAAATGTAGTCTTTTGGTAGCATATAAAGTGAGAGAGCCTCTGGGCTAGTGTTCCTCCAACTGACCCTACAATCCTAAAGGGAATTGTGTTGGTTCAATAAAACTAGGGAGATAGCTGCCTCATTGTGGCGAAAGAGTGCTGCCCTGGACCAGAGTGCTTACCTGAGCACTGTCTGAGTTTGTGTTCCCTTGAGCTGTGCCATACGGTTCCTGAGATCTCAGGTAGAAAATGCACCAAAACCCTAGGCAGTGATGACTCTCTCTCACTCCATCACTTAGCACAGCATCTCTTACTCAAACCTAATCCATGTGCTTGTCATGGCATCACCTCCCTGATGTCATGGTCTTCTTTGAGAATGAAGGACAAACAACAAGAAGACAGCTTGGTGCTCTGGAAAGAAAGTCAGAGAGATATTGAACTATACTACTTACTCTCTGTGGGACCTAAGGTAAGTCATTTAGTATCCTTGGGCCTGAGGAGCCTTTTCCTCTAAGATAAATGGATTGAATAGAAAGATTCTGAGGTTGTTTCTAGTTCTAGAATCTATGACTATATGACCTCTCAGGGATCTTCCAGCTCTGTCTATGATCTTGTACAAGATCCTATGATAGCTTGTCAGTATCTCCTTAACCCTTCTTCCATCTTCTTTTAGGGAACAAAGGCAACAGAACTTTATCAGTTAGTGGTTTAGGACTCTGGCACTGGACTCCTTGTAAAAGGGTTTTGGGGGGGATGGAGGGGAGTGTGAGGGGTGTGAAGTCTCCCAGAATTTAAATTCCTTAAGCTCCATGGATACTTTTTAAAAATGATTTTTATTCTGAACTTAACAAATATAAAATAGAATGGTCATTTTCATATACACAACTAAACAGAAAAAAAAAGAATCGTACATGAAGTTTCAGGTCTGTTTTATAGTAGATACTTTATAGTAGAATTTTTAAATAAATATTTAAAATCAATATATAGCTTTCAAAGTTTCACAGTTGCTTGTCTGGATTTCTTTCTGACCTTCTTTCTGTCCTCACCTCTACTTTTTTTCTAAAGGATGCCTCAATGATGTTCCTTTCCTTCTTCTTTCCTTTCTTTCTTCCTTCCCTCCATTTCTTCCCTTCCTCCCTTCCTCCTTCCTTGCTTTCATTCTTCTTCCTTTCCTCCTTCTTTCTTTCCTCCTTCCTTTCTTCCTCTCTTCCCTCTCTTTTTTCTTTTTCTTCCTTTCCTCTCTCCTTTTCTCTTTCTTCCTTTTCTACCTTTTTTGTCCTTTCTTTCCTCCCTTTCTTCCTTTTCCTTTCTTCTTTCCTTTATATCTTTTCCCCTTCCTTCCTTTCCCTCTCTCCCCTTTTCTTCCCTTCTTCCATTCTTTCTTCTTCCCTTTCCCTTCAACTTTTCCTCTTCCTTTTTTGCTTTCTTCCTTCTTTCTTTCTTTTTCTCTTTATCTCTTTCCTTGTCTCTTTCTCTCTTTCTCCCTTTCTCTCTCCCTTCCTTTTTCTCTTCCTTCCTCCCTTCCTCCTTTCCTTCCTTCCTTCCTCCTCCTCCTCCTCCTCCTCCTCCTCCTCCTTCTTCTTCTCTCTCTCTCTCTCTCTCTCTCTCTCTCTCTCTCTCCCTCCCTCCCCCTTTGTCCTCAAACTTCTCCTATAATGGGAAAAAAAGAAAAAGTCTCTTGTAACAAACCTACTTAATCAAGCAAAAATATTTCTACATTGGTTGTATCTGAAAATGTGGTCTCATTCTTCATTTTGAATCCATAGCTTCTCTGTCACAAGGTAGCAGTGTATTTAATAGTTCCTTGGAAAGCATCTAAGCCAATTAGAATATATTCTACTTAAGGGGTGGTGAGGTGGTGCAGTGGATAGAGCAATAATCACCTAGCTGTGTGGCCTTAGGCAAGCCACTTAACCCCACTGCCTAGCAAAAATCTAAAAAAAAAAACCCAACAAAACAGATTATATTCTATTTAGACTAGGTGTAACTGCTGACCAAGCAATTTCTATAGCAGCTCAAAAGGAGGATTGGGTCTAGATTCTTTAAACATGGATACTAAGGTGATAGTGAGCTGGACCTCTGAAATCTTTGACTTTAGAGATTAGAATGTGAATTTTACTTGACAGTATAGTTTCATTCTGCTTATTCAACCTTATCTTCCAGAATTACCTCCTGTATACCCACCCTTTACTGTAATCTGGTTTACCTCCCAAATAGCTCATGCTCATCTCATTTCTCCCTTCTGAAATAGTATATACATTTGTGTGTGTGTGTGTGTGTGTGTGTGTGTGTGTGTGTGTGTGTGTGTGACCAAAGGGACCTTAAAGTTTATCTAATCTAACATTCTTGTTCTATAGAGGAGGAAATGAAAACTCAAATTGGTTAAATGACTTGCCCATACTGGGCCATAAATCAGGAAGACTCATCTTCCTGAGTTCAAATCTGGCCTCAGATGCTTGCTAGCTGTGTGGGTAAGCCTCAGTTCCTCATCTTAAAATGAGGACATATTGGAGACAGAAATGGCAAAGCACTCCAGTATCTTAGCCAACAAATCTCCATGAACTAGTCTATGGGATCACAAAGAATTGTGATTGACTGAATATAAATCACAACTCTGCCTTGATCCCCCTGTTGCTTACTTTCACAGACTCAAAGAGATCAGATGATTGTTTCCCCTGACCACTTCCCCTATATATAACAAAAATATACTATATAGCCTCAGGTTAAATACCTCAGTGACCCTAGGGGATCTCACACAGAAAGGTTGTTACCAAGATGTTCTGATCATGTTGCCTTGCTATATCTGAAATTTCCTCTAAAAAGTTTTTTTGCAATGAATCCTCGGAAGATGAGCCAATGCCTTTGAAAGTGACATTCTGAAAAAAATGTCCTATAGGTAAACACTATGGCCCCATTGCAGCTGGTTTGATTCAAAGGTGTTATTTCCTGGAGCTAGTGGAGATGAGCAGCAGCTATATTCTGTACTGCCCCTTCCTTCTTAATTGACTCACATCCCTTTCTATTACTGACAACTTGCTGGACTGAATTCTTAGGTTTTACATATCTTCAACAATAAATGTTTTAAAAACCTGAACATTCTGTCCAGGCTTGTGTAGTATTTGTGTAGTGTTATTTTAGGACCCTTTTAGAGGCACATTAAGACCAATCCAATGAGGATTATTTAAATTTCTATCATGTTCATGGTGTCATGTAAATGCTAGGGATACAAAACTATGATTTAAATTTGGAAGGAGCCAGGGGTAGCTAGGTGGCATAGTGGATAAAGCACCGGCCCTGGAGTCAGGAGTACCTGGGTTCAAATCTGGTCTCAGACACTTAATAATTACCTAGCTGTGTGGCCTTGGGCAAGCCACTTAACCCCATTTGCCTTATGAAAACCTAAAAATAAATAAATAAATAAATGATTGAACAAACAAATAAATAAATTTGGAAGGAGGCTTAGTCCAATCCTATCAAATTATAGAGAGGGAAACTGAGGCAGATAAAACTTAGGTGATTTTCTAAGGCTCACACAAAGTTGAATTTTGAATATAGCTCCTCTAATTTCATGTAGGTGGCTCATTAGATAGAATGATGGATCTAGAGTCAAGGAGATTTGAATTCAAATTTGACTAGCTTATCCCTATCTTCCTCAGTTTCCTCATCTCTAAAAGGGAAAGAATGATAGCACCCATCTCCCAGATTTGTTATAAAGATCAAGTGAGATAAAGGTAAAATGTTTAGCACAGTGCTATATAAATGTTAGCTATTATTATTAAAATGAGACAATATATGTAAAGTGCTTTGCAAATCCTAGAGCATTATATAAATGCTAAATATTATTCTATTAATGATCAGGGACTATGATGTTACTGGAAGTTGGGAATTGGTTTTAGGAACTTAGTGCAAAATAATAATAACCAACATTTATATATTAGTTTAAGGTTTACAAAACCTACACTAATTCCTCATATCCTCACAACAACTTTATTGAAGCTATCATTATTCCCATTTTACAAATGAGGAAGCTACTTAAGGCCCAGAATTGAAAGGACTTGCCCAGGTCACACAATCAGTCATAAACAGAATGTGAAAAAACTTTCTCATTAATCAGAGTATTAATGATTCTGTCCATTAAAAAAATTTTCTTTTGAACAGTTAGGGTTGATATTTGGTATAAATTAGCTATCTTTCCATCGATGATGAAGAATTTTGCACCAAGGTTACTGGGTATTAGGGTTCAACATTTCTTTGGCACTGATGGATGCCTATGCTTTTGGTGAGGAGGTCTGTCTTTGAGGAGAGGGAGGGTGTTGATAGTAGTGTTTATGAGTGGTTCTTTCTTTGCCAGGAGTTCTAGCAGGCTTCTTAGAGAGGTCAATCAGCAAGCCTATTGTTGATGGTAGTGGGGTTACAATAGAAAGAGTACTGAATTTGGGGTTTGAGTATCTGGGTTTAAATCCTGCCTTTACACTGGCTGTGTACATCACCTTGGATGAGTCATTTACCCCTCTAGGTCTCAGTTGTAGCAGTAAAATGACAGAATTGTATTAGATAACATCTGAGATCCCTTCTAAATTCTAAATTTATGATACTATGACCATTAATTCAAGAATCATGATACTTTTAGTTGGTCACTGACCAGATTCATCTAACCACTTCCCATTCTGGAAGTAGCCAAGGTGAGCAGGAGCTGTCCAGAGTTTGAGAATTGGAAGAAAATTTAGCAGTCACTGAGCCCGGCTCCTGAAGGAAACGGTAATCCCTAGTATAATATATCTGACAAGTGATCATCCTCTAGTCTCTGCTTGAAGACCACTGAAGAGGCAGAACCTATCACCTAGTCCTCAAGGCTGTCACTTCTAGATGGCTGTAATTGTTAGGAAGCCTAAATTTGCCTCTTGGCATCTTCCTCCCATTTCTCCTGGTTCTCCCCTCTGCAGCCAAAGAAGAAAAATCTAATCCCCTTCTCAGATGCTTAAAAGATAGCTATCATCTTCCTTCCCTTTTCCCAGATGAATGATGTGTCTTAAATGATCTTCAAGTAACACTGATTCAATGTTCCTCACCATCCTGTTTACTCTCCTTGGGACACTCTGCAATTTATTGATGTACTTATTATACTATAAAGCCCAGAATTTAACAAGGTACTCCAGATGTATCAGACAATTCTGTTGACCCTCATTTGGCCTTGTTGTCTGGCTGTTCCTTGTAATCTCATTTAACATGTTACTGACTGTGTCCTCTGCTTGATGAAAACACCTGTTGCCTCTGACAATCTGATAACCCATCTCCTCCTACTCATATGACCCATTCTCACCTCTGGTCCTTCTCATGGACTTGGAGATAGACTACAATACTGTAGATTATACTGTTTTATCTACTTGACCAAGGCACACTGCTTCTACCACAATAGCTCAATCATGTTTTATGGTCCTGCCCAGAAGGATTCTGTTAAATGATTAACAACCGACTCCCTGGTGGAGAAATGTATGTACAACAAATTTTTACATTTCTTCAGCATTACTAAGATTTCTCCATCCTTTTCTTAAATTTAGCTGATAAACAAAAGTATAATGTTTTCTTTATGTAATGTAAATGCTCTTATAGGAAATTTAACAATCGGCTCTCTGCTAGGATCTGGCTCTGGTGCACCACTAGTCCCTGTTCCTTATCCCAGTCCAAGCAATACCAGGCAAGTCCAGCATCTCCCAATGTTCCATAGAATCACTCAGTCTAACCTGTCCCAAATAGGAATCAAATTCTTCCCAAAACTCATTCTTCTTTCTAACTTCCCTGTATCAGTTGAAAGAACCACCATCCTTATATGCCACAATCAGTCAATCTACATTTTATTAAATGCCTACTATGTGCCAATCATAGTTGTTAGAGTGAGTCAGTATTAATTCTTCACTCTCCCTTAGGACTTCCACCTTCCCATATCCATTTAATAGTCAAATATGGACAACTATATCTTTCAAATCTGTCTCTTTCTCTCACTCCACTCCATTCAATGAAGCAGTTAGTGTTGTAGTGAAAAAGGGTAATGAGCCTGCAATCAACTGTAAAGGTCTCAGGTCCAGGGGTGTTAAGAGACTTAGAAATAGTAGATTGTAGTAAATGGCAAAACCAGAATCAGAACCCATTGTCTCAACTGAAACACTTTTTAAAACTTTTTTGTGTCTAAGTCTATATTTTCTTTTGTAACATAGCTAATAAGGAAATACATTTTATATGATTTGTATATATAATTGTTATCATATTACTTACCTTCTTATGGAGTTGGGGAGGTTAGAGAAAAAGAATTTAGAAATCAAAAATTTTTTTTAAATAAATGTTAATTTTTTTTAACATTTAATTGTGAAATACTTAATGAAATAAATAAAAATAGCTTTAAAAAAGGACCTAAAATTCAGTGCCCTTTCCACCAAACTGCCTTCTTGATGGAAGGAAGTCATCACAATCAAAGGCAACCTGAGGCAACTATAGAGAAGCATTGTGCCTTAAGTTAGGGAGATCTGGGCTCAAATTTGGCCTCAGACAATTTACTAGCTATGTGATGGGACCCTTAACATGTCAGATGACCTTTGTCTGCCTCAAATAACTATGGCACCTATTGCATAAGGTTGTGTACAGAGAAAATGAGATATTTGTGAAATTCTTTGCAAACTTTAAAGCATAATTATAAATGTTAGCTGTTACTACTTTTATTGTTCAGTCATGTCTGACTCTTCATGTTCTCATTTGTGGTTTTCTTACAAAGATCCTAAAATGGTTTGCCATTATTTCCATCTCTACCTCATTTTATAGATAAGGAAACTGAGGCAAACAGAGTTAAATGACTTGTCTAGGGTCACACAGCTAGTGTTTGAGGTCAGTTTTGCACTCTCCAGGCACAACATTCTATTCATCGTGCCATCTAATAGTTGCTCCAGCTACTATGATGATGATGATGATGATGATGAAGGAGGAGAAGGAAGAGAAGAAGAAGAAGAATGATGTTTTTGAATGGTTCTGAGCTCTAGGAAAGGTTAAAGCACCACACCAAAAATAAGGCAATTATGAGGTCTCTTCCAACTCTAAAATTCTATTTCTTTTTATTTTTTTAATTTATTTTTATTAAAGATATTATTTGAGTTTTACAATTTTCCCCCAATCTTGCTTCCCTCCCCCCACCCCACCCCCACAGAAAGCACTCTGTCAGTCTTTACTTTGTTTCCATGTTATACCTTGATCCAAATTGGGTGTGATGAGAGAAAAATCATGTCCTTAAAGAGAAGAGAAGTCTAAGAGGTAACAAGATCAGACAATAAGATATCTGTTTTTTTTTTCTAAATTAAGGGGAATAGTCCTTGCACTTTGTTCAAACTCCACAGCTCCTTATCTGGATACAGATGACACTCTCCTTTGCAAACAGCCCAAAATTGTTCCCGATTGTTGCACTGATGGAATGAGCAAGTCCTTCAAGGTTGAACATCACTCCCACATTGCTGTTAGGGTGTACAGTGTTTTTCTGGTTCTGCTCATCTCACTCAGCATCAGTTCATGCAAATCCCTCCAGGCCTCCCTGAAATTCTGTCCCTCCTGGTTTCTAATAGAACAATAGTGTTCCATGACATACATATACCACAGTTTGCTAAGCCATTCCCCAATTGAAGGACATTTACTGGATTTCCAGTTCTTTACCACCACAAACAGGGCTGCTATAAATATTTTTGTACAAGTGATGTTTTTACCCTTTTTCCTCATCTCTTCAGGGTATAGACCCAGTAGTGGTATTGCTGGGTCAAAGGGTATGCACATTTTTGTTGCCCTTTGGACATAGTTCCAAATAGCTCTCCAGAAGGGTTGGATGAGTTTATAGCTCCACCAACAGTGTAATAGTGTCCCAGATTTCCCATATCCCTTCCAACAATGATCATTATCCTTCCTGGTCATACTGGCCAATCTGAGAGGTGTGAGGTGGTTATCTCAGTAAAATTCTATTTATAAATGGCACAAGATAAACCCTCAGAGAATATCTGCTAGTTATGGATCACAGTCTGTGATAAGCACCATAACTGAAGTCAAAACCAGTGCCTTGTTGAGGAAGCACATCTCTTTAGGCATAGGCTATTAAACCAAAATCTAAATGGTTTGCATTGACTTTTTTACCAGGTTGGAGAGGCTACACAGTTTTTCCTTGGAAAGATGATTCAACGAGTTAGGCAGAGTTCTGAAGTTGATTGAGTGATGGATTGGAATGCAAAAAGCCTGAGTTCCTTCCTAGGTTCTTCTACTCAGTCATAGTAATATGGAAAATAGACATTATCTCATTTTATCCTCACAATTACCTTGCTAGATGTAGATATTGAAATTTATTGTCTTGGAAAGCTGACTAGGTCACTAAAAGTAATTTCCCAGTGGTGATGCAAATAGTATGTGTCAAAGGCAGGTGTAGAACCCAGTTCTTTCTGACTTCGAGACCAGCTACCCTTCTATCTACTACACCCAGCCTCATACAGATATTATTATATCTGTATTTTATTTCTTTAAGATCCTTGATTTAATCCTAGTCAGGAATTCCTAATGAGAAAGTTCCCTCTTATGTGCTGATCCTGTGCTCATTTGGTAACTAGAGTCACAGTGACAATGGAAGGTGGTTATTTGCCCTCGGTTATACAGCCTAGTAGAGGGGTACCAATATTGGGGGGGCACACCCTGGGAAAAGCATTACTAGAAGGGCCAATGATAATGTTTCTCTCAGGGTCCAGTACCTACTTATTTATCCAGTATGTATCAGAAATAGGACCTAAAATCACATTTTTTTGAACTACGAAGAGCTAGAGCTCTTCATTTATGTGCCAGATTGACTCACCCAATGCATTCTATTCAAGGTTGTTTTTACTTTTTATTAGCCCTGGGATTTCATTATTATGGAGAATTCCCATAGTCTTTGAGACACTAGTGGTTAATTAACTTGCCTTAGGACTATATAGCTTATCCAATGTAAGAGGAAGGACTTGGCTCTTAGTCTTTTTTTTTCTTTATTATTTTCTTTAATTTTTCCAATTTCATACAATATTTATCCACTTGCAAGTTTACAAGTTCCACATTTTTTCAACCACCCCCTTTTCTCTCCCCCCTCCCCACATTAGCAAACAATCTGGTAAAAGTTGAACATCTATAATCATGCTTAATATTTAGGAATTAAAATAAAGAGGGAAAAAACATAAGAAAAAAAGAAAAACATAAAAGAGTTTTAAAAGATGAACATAGTATGCTTTGTTCTGCATTTAGACTACATAGTTTTTTCTTTGGATGTGGGTAGCATTTTCCATAACAGGTCTCTCAAGATTGTCCTTGATCTCTGAACTGCTGAGAGGATCTATATCCATCATATGTAATCTCACAGCATCTCCAATGTCATTGTTAGTGTTTACAATGTCATCTTGGTTCTGCTCACTTCACTCAGCATCAGTTCATGAAAATCTTTCCATGTTTCTCTAAAGTTTGCCTGCTCAAGATTGCTTACAGAACAATAGTACTAACTCTAGGTCTTCTTAATCCTAGGTCAGCTTTCTATCCAAGCTCAGGGAATGTCCAGCCTTCACGTTGAACTAGTGTGTTGTTGCCAAGGCAACCACAGGGGAGGGGAGAACAGACTCAAAATTCAATAAAGCTTTTTTTTTTTTTGAGGGGGGGAGGAAGTGTTTGCAAGGCAATGGGGTGCCTTGCCTGAGGTCTCACAGTTAGGTTGTTATTAAATGTCTGAGGCTGGATTTGAACTCAGGTCCTCATGACTGCAGGGCTGATGCTCTATCCACTGCATCAGCCAGCTGCCCCAATAAAGATTTTTAAGGGTGAATTAATTAAATCTTTGACCAAATGTAGCCCAAGAATGAAGTTCAAAATATCCAAATGGCCTTTGGCAGAAAAAAAGTTCTCCACCCTTTTGATTAAACCTTTTTGATGTTTTTCAGTGGAATCTAACTCTTCATTATCTCATTTTGCTATTTCCCTTTCTAGCTTACAGATGAATAAACTGCTTGTTCAGAGTCATACAACTAGTAAGTGTTTGAGAACATAGGAAGATGAGTCTTTCTAACCCCTGATCTTGCACCTCATCCACTTGATCACCTGGCTGTCCTCACTAAATTTTACTGCCTCTCCCTTATTACCTTGCATAGTATTGTATTGCATCATATCAAATCACATTAAATTACTTAATATCATATCATATCTTCCATTCCATTTTATTTCATTACATCATTTCATTTCTGTTGTTCCCATTTTACAGCTAACTTCCAGTAGGGTGTTTTTCTACTCCTCCTTGCTCCATTCCCCAGTCAAAACCCTGCTGCCTGTGTATTTTAGGCAAATTGTTTACTTTTTCTGGGTCTCAGAAAGATGTATTAGATGACCTATAAGGACCTGTCCTTATCTCAATCTGTTGATCCTATTTGCCTCTGTCCCCATCTGAGAACCTACACGGCAGACTGAATCTTATCCTGCCCCCCATCCCTTATGCCAGAGATATAATCACTTAGTATTAACTAAATAAATACTGGGTTTGTCACTTGTCTCGAGGAATGTCAATCTTAAATGAAAATGTGCCCGTTTTCTTAACACCTTTCACCCTAATAGACTCCTGAGCTGAGCTGACTGTCAGCAAACTATGTCATCCTATTGGTTTAATGATGAAGGTTACATAAGATCTCTGTTTCCATGACTTTCTCCTCCCCCATCCCCTCACCCCACCCCTTTGTACTAGCTATTACAGAATGGCACATTATGCTTTCCTCAAATAAGCAAGAATTTGAGAAACACCCCACGGCCACACAGTTTCCTTGCTTAAACTTGCAGCTGACTCATTTACCCCTTGATCACTGAGCCCTCCTTTTTTATTAGTCCCATTAATTATACACATCACTCATTTCTAGAACACCACACATGGCCTGTCCTGTCCTCATGGATGCTGACTTGTAAAACAGGTATTCCATGACTTTCTCACCCTGAGTTTTCCAACTCTAGCAGACAGTAGGACATACATTAGAGGTTGCATTTTTCATAATATTCTAGCCTATATTGCCAGATCTCTGGTTTTTCCCTCTTGAAGACACATTGTTGGCCATCAGTTACTACAGGCTGAATATGGCTGGTGCCTGTTTCTTTGGTGAGGGACCAAATATGTTCCCCATCTTTATCCTCAAAAGTAGATGTTCTCCAAAAAAACAATTACAATTCTCCATTTCAAAATGGGGTCATACTTA
Organism: Macrotis lagotis; assembly: GCF_037893015.1. Lineage (NCBI taxonomy): Eukaryota > Metazoa > Chordata > Mammalia > Peramelemorphia > Peramelidae > Macrotis > Macrotis lagotis. The sequence continues at coordinate 19,924,726 of NC_133662.1, read as the reverse complement.
AAAATAATTCCAGCTGGTTAAATTTAGGGCACTGAAAACATCTCCAAGAATATTATAAAAATGTCCCATGAGGACATTTTCATTTGATTGTGAATCAGTTATGTGTTCATTCACTTTCAACCCTATTCTGTCTTCCTTTTGAAAGAATCCTGGAACATTAGGACTCTTAAGGGACTTTTGACATCATCTGGTTCTACCCCTCATTTTACAAATGAAGAAACTGAAGCTCAGAAAAGTTGTCACTTCATTGCCCTCTAAATTCTACTTCTCTCATTTAGCCCATTGATTATGAAACTCTTCATCCTTCAAAACTGAATCAGCTTTGGTGTTTATACTTTATCAGTACTCTCAGTACCCTCTGCCTCTCTAAATGGAGGGCTAAAGGGTAAATAAAGAACTCTACCCAAAGCTTCTATCTAAGGAAAACTTCCAGGCTAGTCATTCATTTTTTCCACCAGGTTGCTTTCCTTGAACTAGATTGAACCATGACCCCACATGGGTACCCTCTTCCTCAGCCCTCTCCCTGAATCAGTATCCATTTTTGTATTTTCTCTTCCCATTAGACTGTAAGCTTCTTGAGGGCATGGATTGTCTTTTTCATATTTATATCCCTAGTGGTTAGCATATAGTAAGTGTTTAATAAATGTTTACCCACTGACTAGTTGTTTATTTTGCCAGCTAAAGAAGTCTATTGTCTGATAAATTCTTAGTGAGAGATGGTGAACAAAATGTTGGGGATTTCCTACAATCACTTCTTATGTCAACTAGGCTTTCCCTGGGTCCTTGGCAACTCTACTATTTTTCTTCCTTTAAACTGTACTGTTACCACCACATCCTTACTCATGCTCCCCCACTTTGCCCAAACTGCCACAAAGAGAGCTATCACAGCTTGACCACTCCCTAGACTTAAGTATAGCTGTTTGTTCCCTTCTGACTTGGCCATAGGGAAAAACATTGAAATTATTTCAGGAAGCCTGTAGGCTTTGGGTTCTCGACTTGATTGCAAGTTCTTCTTTCTGGGTACAACATTAGTTGTTTTATTGAAGAATGGACAGAAGAAGGGAGAAGAAAGAAAAAACTCATTTCAGTTTGGCTATTTGCTGTTATTGATGGTTAACAAAATGTAGTGGTTGAAAATGATGAAATTACAGTCAGTCAGCTTTTGGTCAAGGTCCTTCTTTCTTGAAGAAGACCATGGCATCAGAGAGGTGATGCCACGGCAGGCAAGTGAATTGGATTTGAGGGAGGGGGTGCTGTGCTAAGTCACCAGCCTTTCTCCTCCAGAGCCATGTGGGTTCAGTGGCCAGATATGAATCAGGATGACTGGAGATGGCCCCGAATGTGAGGCAATCAGGTTAAGTAACTTACTCAAGGTCATATAACTAATAAATGTCAAGTATCTGAGGTCAAATTTGAACTCCGTTCCTCCTGACTCCAGGGCTGGTGCTTTATCCACTGTACCACCTAGCTGCTCAGTTAAGGTTCAGTAGATATGGGCTGGCTATCTGGATAAAAGAGTAGAAGAATATAGCAGTAATGTGAGGCTGCAGAATTCTTTTTTTGGGGGGGGGATTTCTTTTCAATACACAGTTTAAAATGTACCCTGACAATAAAGGTCAGGGCCAAGTGTTGGGAATAAGAACTCAAATGTGTATATATATGATAATAATAATGATACTCTATATAACACCTTATAATTTTATAGCACTATTAGTTCCCTAAGAAGAACTTGGGGAATACAGCATAAGATTTGTGACCCATGATAACATTTTTTTAAGCCTGTTACTGAACATATTTCTAATGCTAGTTATCAGAGAGTTTGACTAACAGGAATTAAAACAAACCTGGACTCTAGTATCCTGAGTTATTCAACCTTTAATCAGGATATTTGGTATCTTGAACTTCATATCATCATCATGATAATATTGGGGAACTAGAATTACAGGAATTGTAAATGTTTAATCCAAACCTTTCATTTTTACATATGAGAAAAACTGAGTCCTAGAGAAGGGAAATTACCTGCCCCCAAAATTTTGCTTGCCTCATAGGGTTGTTGTGAAGAAAGCTCTTTATAAACCCAGTAATGTCACATAAATGTGATTAATTAGAAATGTTATTAGAAGTTTAGGAATGTAAACCTTGCATGTGTTGGAGCCAACTCTTAAATGGTCCTGGAGAGAAAGGCACAATATATTTTCAGGGTAAACATTTATAACTTGGAAATAGGCAAAGGCTTTATATAAAACGGGTTTTTTTTTTCCTTTGGTTGGCTGTCTTAAGACTTAAAGTGATGGAGAAAATGCTAATAAGGCAAATTAAACAAAATTGACATGGGTACCTCTTTCACTCCCCTCAAAAACCAGTTGTTAAATGTTTACCAACACATTCCTAGCTCTAAGGGGCTTTTGAGATGACCAAGTCCAGGTACCTAATTGTAGAATTCTGGACAGTCTTAAGAGAACTGAGCTCTCCTCCCTGCCTATTAGAACAGAGGTTCTTTCTCATTTGTGTGAATATTTGAGAGATGATGATGATACTGTATCTTTACCAAGTAAATGAAAATCTATGGCTCATCTTGGCATCTGGTTTCTTTGTGTATTGTTGCTCCAGGTAATCAAGAAAGGCTCATGTTTTTCTTGGAAGTGGACATTCTGGACTCATTGGGAATGGGGTAGGATGCCATTATTAAACTTCAAGTTTAACTGCAGGTGACAATAGCTACATGACCTCTGATCTCTCAAATCCTGCATTGTGCTTTCTAGTCTCATTCCTGTATGTGGACCTGAGAAAGGTATTGGGGTAGGGGTGAGGAAGGTGGGAAGAGACAGAGACAACATTGAAACCATTTCTGGGTTGCCCTCAAAGTTCCTAAACTGTATTCTCTGAGTCTCTTCAGGGTTGAGTTTTTACCCCAAAGGTCCCTCAGCCTTAGGTCTCTGCTGCTTCTAAGTAAATGGCAAAGGGAGCTGCTTTTCTCTTCAGTCCCTTACCAAAAGCTCAATGATTTCCTGGAGGGAAGACGATATTCTTCCAGGAATCCCAGAGATTGAGAAATGCCTTTGTCCGAGGTGCTTTTTCCCTCAGGGACTTATTAGGAAGAGTGAGTTTATTTGGTCCTAAGGAAACTATGCCTTTAGGGAAAGTACTTCAGAAAAGAACTTGGGCTTTGAGCATTCCAGCATGGGGGGTGGTGGGGGTGGTGGGGGTGGAGTAGAGTTGCTGCCTCTTGGTAAACCATCCTGTAGGATCGAACTGTTTGTCTGGCCCTCCTCAACTTGGACAGGCCTCTATCAACGTGAAGTCGCAGCGCTTGGATGCTAGTAAATTGTCAAATCACTCCAGCAAACAGAGTCGACTGGCCCAGAAACACAACCAGAAGGAGAATTTTCCAAGTTCTAGGAGAGAACTCCAAGAATCCCGGTCCATTCCACCCCTTAAAACACACACATAATCTCAGTTACTCCGGCGGCAGCGCTCTCTAGCCGATGACCTCATGCTTAAAGATCCCAATATAGCTTCCCCCCCCACCCAGTCCACACCCAACACCCATGTGGCTGGGGAAGGGGAAGGGGAAGGGGAGAGGGAAAAAAGGGATAGGTGGTTGGGTGAGCCTGGCTGCCATTTGGCGTTACATAATCCTGGGGTGGGTGAAAGGAAGGAATCCCTGGAACCGGTCCCTTCCCCTGCATCCCCCTCATAAACATTTTAATTGTCTCCCTGAAATACAGAAACCGACTCCTAAGTGTCCCCTTTGGAAATAACGAGGCACGTCTGGTCGGCCCTCCAAGAAAGGGACCTCCAATCTGACGAACCCATTAAAAATCTTCCTCAGCCTGGGAGTGAGTCCCAGAGCCATTTCAGGGAAGTGGGCCAGGGCACACACCTGGGGTACCGGCTCCGGCTCCTACTAACTTCAGGACCATGAGGTGGCTTTTTGGGGGGGAGACTTTGCCGACCAGGGGAGATGCTTTAACCCCTTGGTGGCTTTTTATCTTGCCAACTCCCCCTATTTCGCAGCCGGCTTGGCTCAGAGTTTGGGTGCAGCAGCTTCCCCCGCAGAGGAGGAGGAGGAGGAGGAGGAGAGGGAGAACCAGGAGGAGGAGGAGGAGGGGGGAGAAGGAGGAGACTGGGAAGAAGAGGAGGTAGAGGAGGGGACCCGGAGGAGAGGGTTTCGGCTCGCACCAATGCTAGCCCAGCTCGGGCTGCCTCCTTCCCCAGTCCCCTCCTCCCTTCCACCACGTTACACAGTCATGGCGTGTGAGGAGGGGCGTCCTCCGGCGGCTGCACCCCTCGCCCGCCCTCCCCTTCGCAGGCGCTGCCCCCAGCCCCTCTCTCCTAGGCAACCTCCCTCCCTAGCCTCCTTCCCGGGGCCCGAGACCCCTCCCTGGAGAGCCGGGGCCACCCTGCCCCCATCCTCCCGGCTCGGGAGGGATGCGCCGGCCCCGAAGCTTTCCTGGGCAGCCCCATCTGGGTCTCCAGACCTAAGGCGGCGGGGGTGCTGGTGGAGGAGGGCGCTCCTCCCCCCCCACCCCCACCCTAACCCCCACCCCATCCTCTCCGGCCTCCAGTGGAGACATTGTAACAAATCAGACTCCAAATTACTGATGAGTGCCTTCCAGTAAGTGGGTGCGGGAGGAGGCGCCGCCGGGCACGCTCCCGCACGGGGCCGGCCCTGCCCACGCCCCCTCCCCGGGCCTCTTTCTAGCGGCCGAGGCGGCGGAGGGCGGAGAGTGGGGGAGGGGAGGGGTCCTCCCGGCCCGGCTTGACAGGTCCTCCGCCCTACCTGCCCCGCGGGCCCTGCCTCCCTTGGCCTTGGCCTTGGGCCCCTCCCCCCCGCGCCCCCGCGCGCCCGGGCCGGACGCGCCCGTCAATAAACAAAGCCCGGGTCGGAAGGAGGCCGGTGCCCGGGGCCGGGCCGGACCGCCGGGCAGGGGCCGGGCGCCGGACACCTTACTTCCTGCTTTCTCAGCCCGGGGCCAGACCGTCTCAGCGGAGGGATATCTCCACGCTTGCCCTCTCCTCCCCCTCCTCCTTGTTCTGTTTCTCCTTCCCCTCCTCCCCTCCCCCCCTTTTTTTTTTTCCCCTTTTGCAAGAAAATAATTTGACAGTCGATTTGCTGACAGGGGAGGAATTTGCATCCTTGGATTTAAAAAAAATAAACTTAAAAAAAAAGCGAGAGGAGCTTGGGAACGGTTGCTAGGGGTGGGTAATGGGCGCGAGGTGAGGACGGCGGGGGGGGGCAGAAGCCAAGGTAAGGCCAGGTCGGGCGGCCGCGGCCGGGGGAGGGGCGGCGCGGCGCGGCGCAGGCTTCTCCTTTCGGCCGCTCGCGGGGCCCTGCATGCGGATGGGGAGGAAGTTTCCCGGCGGGGCGGGTGGGCGCCCCTGGCAGAGCCCCGCGCCGCCGGCCCCCGCGGGGCCGCCGAGGACACTTTCTAAGTAGTTGGGGAGGCGGCGGCGAGGGCGGGCGTTACAGAGGGCGGTAAGTTTCCAGGCTGGCCGGCAAGTTTCCAGCCGGGGGAGGGGCGGGGGAGGGCTGCGTGCAGATAGGGACGGGCCGGGGGAGTGGGCAGCAGCTTTCCTGGAGGGAGGGTGCAGGCTGATGCCCAGTAAGTTTCTTGCTCGGGCGGAGGAGGAGGAGAGCGGGCGAGAGGAGCCGGGAGCTTCCTGGAGGCGGGCGGGGGGTGGGGAGCATGCCCGGGGGGCGGCCACCGAGGAGGGGGGAAGGGGCCATGCCTATGGGGAGTATGTTTCCTGGCGGAGCGATATTTGTTTACAGGAGGAGGGTTGTACTGTAAGTGAGTAGCGCAGAGAGAGGAGGCGGCTCTGTCATAAATTAATATTGAAATTACTCCATCAGTCCTGCACCCCTCCTCCCCCACCCCTCCCGGCCGAGACCGGTCCCCTGGTCGGATTGCACACACATGCACTTGTTGCAGAACCATCTAAGGTAGGCAAGAAACTTCGCAAGTTTCATTTTTGCATTAGCCGGGGTTCCTCTCTGAGGGAGAGTTAGGGTGGGGGTGGGAGGGAGAAGGGGAAGAAGAAGAAGGAGGAGGAGGAGGAGGAGGAGGAGGACGTGCTGGGGGGGGGTGGAGGGAGGAAAAGTTTTTTTTCTTCTTTACTTTCAGTATGGCTAGGCAGGGCCTCTCCTCCCTCTCCCTCCCTAAGCTGCCAGACATCCCTGGGGAAGAGGGTGGGGGGCGCGAGTGCCTTAATTGTCAGCCCCGGGTGGGGTGTGGTGGTGAGAGGGCCTCGCCGTGCAGAGTTGCAATGTTATAAAGCCCTTATTCTTCCAGCCGAAGAACCACAAGGACCCCAGGGATGTGCCTTTTGGGTTTTCTGACATGCATGCCTGAACTGTGTGGGCTGGGAGTTTGTCTATTTGCTCGTCTTGAAGTTAAGTGTAAAGCCACCTAAATGGGACAGATTAGGGGGAGAGCCATCACCACTCTCTGCCTCTTCCAAATCGAGAGTATGGAACCTGGGAAGAGAGAAATGAGGGGCTGGAGAAACAGCTATTTTTTATTTTTCTCTCCAAAGCACTCTGGAAGGTGTGAAGGCTCCCTACCTGGCTTGGCAGGTTCTGACCAGCCTTGTGCCAGGGGAACATGTGCTTTTCTAAGAACCTTTAAGCAAGAAGGAAAATCCCTTCTGGTCCCTCCCTCTCCATGTGTTCCGGACTGGCCTCTTCAATGGTTAGATAAACTCATCCCAAGACTAGACGTAGTTGTTGGCAAATTGAATGGATTATTCAGAGGTTGGTGACAGCATGGCATGTTTTTGTGCAATATATGCCTGGAGATGACATTTATTTGGGATCGGCAAATTGGTTTTTTTTAAGAAGTCCCATGGAAGCATGTAAACTAAGTTCGTTTTTTTAGCAGGCCACATCAGGGACAGAGCTGAATTTTTATCTGGAAACTCATTGCTCAGTGCTTTGAAGAAAATAGACAGTGTTAAAGAGAGCCTTAAAAAAAGGACTTTATAGTTGTTGTGGACTTTGCTGATTGAAAATGATCATTTTAAAGATTCCAACAAATAGAGCTATTCAGTAGTTCATAGATCAGCAGCCTTTGCCTGGTCTTGATTTCTGCAGATTTGTCAGATCCACCACCTGTCAGACACCCTTGATGATCCAGATTTCAACTAATTTAGCAGGATAATTTTCTGTACATTGGGGCCAGCTTTTGGAGATCCAACAAGTAAACTTTGGGCAGTGGATTCATCTGAGATTGTTGTTGTTTTTTTCTTTATAATTCAGTGGAAGGGAGTTCATTAGAGCAGGAAAATAAAAAATTAAAAAAAAAATTTCCTCTTGCTATGGACAGTGAGTTTTTCTTTTCTTTTTTTCTTTTTTCTAGTTTTGCTTTTAGACAGCCTGCTTCAGGGGTTCGAGCTTCCAGACACTTAGGAATAAACTGTTATTGTCACTTAACAAATGTTCCCTAACTAGGCATTATTTAAACAAATTAGCTCTGTTATATTTTACCAGTTGAAAAACTGAGAGTCTGGGGTGTGTGCTTATGCAGAGTGCTGGGAGAATGAACAAAATCTTTACTTGGATTTATCCCAGGGTAGCAGAATTATTGCTCTGCCTCACCTCCATGCCAAGAACAGTCATTTGATTTAAAAAAAAAATGAGATATTTATTTTATTGCCTTCATGTTGGCCATTAAACCGGGAACAGTTTTCTCTTTAAGACTAGAATGTTCTTTATGTTATCAAGGTTTGGAAGATCATGAATCATAATTCATATTTTTTCTAACCTCCCCCGCCAAAAAAAAAAGCATTATGGTACTTGTCATGTGTGATGTATTGGAAATGGTACCCAGGCATGCTGTACCTCTTTGGACTCCTCCCTTTGAGACAAACCCTTTTTTTGCCAAGGGATTGTTTAAAGGAGAGTTTGACATCTCCAGGTGCTTTTTCTTGGATTGGGGCAGACAGATCCCATGATAAACACAGGTCTCTTCACAACTTGCCAGTGAAGGCTTATACATAGTGACATGGGTTAATGAAGGGTAGTATTTTATATAAAGCATGATTTTGAAAAAATGTTGCCCCTGGACTATGTTAAACTTTTGTCTTCTAAGTATCTTGTGCCTAAATGTTTGGTGAGTTAGAGGGTAGACAAGCGAATTTGAAAGGACAGACTCCTTTAATATTTTCTACCAGATTTGTCTATTAAAATATTGGTTGTAGAAACAAAGCTTGTAAAGGGGGTGAGTTGACTTGGGGGAGCAGTTGGTTGGTTCCTTTTAACAGAGCAAAAGGTCCTTTGGGATCAGGAAGCCTATTTCTGTGAACAGCTATTGAGATTGTACCTAATCTGGAAGTATTGGGGAAATTTACTCCCATTTAAGTAGTTGACTTCGAATCTGTGCCGTGGGAATGTTTTCAGTAGGAATTGATGGCCAAGCAAAAGGATGGCAGACCTGGAAAGAGATTGGACTGGGATTTCTGGAAAAGTTAATGTTCTTTTTTCTGGGTTGGCTGCCATATTGGAGTCCATTTCTCATTTGATGTTTTCTCTCTGAGCTTAATGAGCTATTTGAGTTCAGGGATTGTTTTATTTTTTCTATTTATATGCTCAGTATTTAGCACATAGTAAATATTTAATAAATGCGATCATTCATTCATTCATTCATCTATGAAATGGGCTGATTTTGGACTTGTGTCCTCTAATTCCTTTAAGCAGCTATTTTCATATATGAAAAAAGGGGATAGTGGCAGTGACTACTTCTGGAGGGTTGTTGTGAGGATTTGTATAAATGCTTTCTAAGGGCTATTATTGTTGTTTTGTTAATTAATCCCTCTTCAGAATGTAGATTCTGATTTTTACAATCAGACTTGAAACAATACTGATAAAAGGGGACTTGGGGATATAGTACGGAAAACACAAAACTGTGAGTAATCCAGATATAATTTTTCTTGGCTTGAAATTTTTAATTAGCCTTCTCAATTCTTTTCTTTTTCAGGAGAGTCACAAGACTAATAATTATGGTTGTCTAAAGTTAAAACTAGTTGTTCCTTGAGAACATACCAATCTATGTGACCTTGATCAAGTTATTCAATCCCTTTGGGCCTCAATTTCTTCATCTGTGAAATGCAGAGATTGAACTAGATGGCTTCAAGTATTCTTCCAGTTCTAATAATAATAGTAAATAATATTTATTTAGGCCTTTAAGATTTGTGGGTAGCTCAGTGGCACAGTTGTGTTCATGGAGTTAGGTTTAACTGTTAGACCCGAATTCAAATACTGTTTCAAACAACACTTATTAGTTGTGTGACCCTGGGCAAAGTTTGCAACTGTTTGTCTCAGTTTCCTTCTTGTAAAATGGCAAACTACTTGTATTTGCTAAGAAAACTATGCAAAGGAATTACAAAGAATTGGGCATGGCTGAAAATAACTAAGATTTGCACAGTGCTTTATTTGGTTAACTTATTTGATCCTCACAACTACCCTTATTAGGTAGGTAATTATACTTATTTTACAAATGAGGAAAATGAGTCTGGGAAAGAGAATTAGAGGGCAGAAGACTGCCTTAGCCCATTTCACAGATGAGAGGTGAACTCCATTATGCACATATATCAGCTGACCCAGAAAAAGAATATAGGTTTCCCGAAATCCCAGGTGATATTATGAAATTGAGTCACATGGGTGGGGAGGTGGCCTAGTAGAGGAATGTTTGGGGGTTATCGTTTTGACCAGACAAAGATGTGACCTTGCTACAAGGGATAATGGAGGACAGCTTGTATATTTAAGGTTGGAATATTGCAAATATTTTTGCAATAATATTTATCTTTTAGTATGACTATAATGGGAAGAGCAGTAAATAAGCTTGTTTTCTTTGATTAATTTGATAATACCTTGCACAATTTACTTAGCTTCAGTTTCATAAATGTAAAAAAAAAGAGATTGTAACTGTAGTTATCTCCCAGGGTCACTGTGTGGATTAAATAAAATAATGCTTGTAAATGTTAACACTTAGCAGATACAATCTATAACACTTAATAGGAGCTTAATACATGGTTGTTCCCTTCCCTATATTTACCTCTTTTTGTTTTTTCTCCATAGAATAAAAGCTCAATAAGGGCAGGGCAGGGATTGGTCCCCCACCCCCACCCACACTGGTCTTTGTATCTTTCTTCTCCTTCCCTCTTTCAAACCCCTCCCCCTTTCAACTTAGTAGGTACTTAATAATGATTGTTGATTGATTGATTCAGACCAGAGGCTAGGATCCCAGGTGGTGGGAGCAGGTGCTGGGCTTTCAATGTGCACAAGCAATACCCAGTCCCCCCAGGTTTTATTTCCTGCCTCATAAAGTCTGGTGGCTAATGGGAAGGAGGATGGATGTGGGGTCCTGGGTGGGCTGGTATGATGTGTGTGGATTAATGAAATTTTTGAATTAGCATCTCAATGAAGGATGAAGGGAATAAAGGGGGGGGGGAGATTGAAAATGCTTGTTTTGTGAAAGTATAGCTTTGTTTTAGTTACTGGAATGCTTCTCAGCTAGGCTGGTGTGGCACATTTTTGAGAAGTTAATGCAGCCTCAGTAACATCTAGAGTCAGATAGTGGCTCTAGGATGAAGTCTTTTCTTATGGGTAAAATACCCCGCCCCAACAAAACAGATTTTTAAAAAGCTGCTAAAATTTTTAAAAGACCCACACAGGGTCCTTGGGATAGTTGATAGGAGCTAGAAAATCCCTTGTCTTACTTAAGTTTATTGAAAAAGCAAGTGATTTGGCTTTACCCTGTTGGAGGTGGAAGGAGAAATAAGGTGTTTATTCTTCCCATCTCTGTAGAGATAGGCCTGCTCTCCCCTCCTCATTGCTGCAACTTGGTATCCCAGGTTTCTTTCTGATCCTGGCTACACAAACTTTTCTTGATTGCAACTGCTTCCTTGCCTCTGCCTTCTCTTCAAATTAAATTTCCTTCTCTGTCTATACTTTTGTTTCCCCCAATAGAATACAAACCTCTTTAGAACAGAAACTGTTTATTGTCCTTGTACGCTCAGCATCCAGAAAAGTGCCATGGTACATATTGTAGGGGTTAATAAAAGCTTAGTGAATGAATGAATGAACGAACGAATGAATGAATGCATGAACGAATGAATGAATGGAAAGGTGATTTTTAAACTGCTTTTGGATAGGTGATTAAAAAAAATCTTTTTATGAGACGAGTGGGAGTAGGCCCAGTGTGTGTGGGTTTGGGGGGAAAAATCCATTAGACTTACAGCTCTTAGTGGTAATTATGGTTTTGTGCATATAGATAAGACCCAGCCACATGGAAGGAAGGGGTATAAGGTGACATGGTACCTTGCATGATGACTTTAGGCTGCAAGATTTGCCAGAGGTTCTTTACTCTGTGTGTGTGTGTCTCTGTGTGTGTGTTGGATCCCTTTGATAGTCTGGGGAAACCTTTGGGTTCTTTCTTGAATAATGGTTTAAATGCATAAAATAAAGTACATAAAATAAATCACAAAGGAAATTGGTTATATTGAAACAGTTTAAAAACATTTTGAAAAAAAAAGACAAAGCACACTCAAGGACCCAGTTTAAGAACCCAGTTCTGGACTGAGGCTGGGTCTACTGTGGAAATGGTGACAGCAAGAACCCCAAAGAGTTAAGACTGCATCAGAAATCTTGCTAGCTTTTTTTTCCCCCAGCCCATTTGTCTGCATTATTGAGCAGCGCAAAGGTGGGAGGAGTGAATTCCTTCTTCTGGGGAGAAGAATATTCAGTCAAAGTAATTTAGGCCTCGGATTAGATTTATTTGAAAACTAGTTGTAATATGATTGGGAAAAGACATCTCTGATTCCCAGGCTGGTTTAAGAAATTAGATAGGCAGAGGCATGGATTTAAATCTCAGGCCCCTAGGGAGAAATTCTGCAAAGGGGCTCCCCATCCTTTCTGAACCATTGTCTAGGAAAACCCCCTTTCCATTTTTAGTTAGCTGCCCTTTCTCTACACATCCCCCTCCCCCCAGACTGTAAAAGGTAGCTAAGGTAGCAATTTGGTGGGCTGCTGTTAAATTAGATCACTTTTCAGATATTATGCAAAAAAATTCTTCCAGATTCTCCATCATTCTCTGATTCTTGCACTTAAAATATCCCCCACCTCCCTTTACTCTCAATTGTTCCCCTCCCCCAGTATCTTCGGCTCTCGTTTTCAGATTCTACTAAGGTTTAAACTATTTTTATTGTTGAAATTATGTTGTTACAAATGCTGATACCCAGAGAAAAATGTCTTTCCAGGCTAGTTCTAGTCAATGTATAATTGAGTTTCATTAATTTAGATTCCATCTAATTTAGTATTTGAATCTATTTGAGCCAGAGTGGGCAAAAGTTTATTTTAACTCTTTCTCTCCTGAAAGGGCTTCTTGTCAATGTAAACAAGGTTGCAAGGGGGGTTTTAACTTAACCTAAGGGGAAAAAAAACTTTTATGAATTCCTTTTAAAAGTAGGTGTTAATTAAAAAAATAGGTGTTACTTGTTAACAACTTTACTTGGTTGTTGGTAATTAGATAAAAGATAAAATATTTATTGAACACTTACTAAGTTCCTAGTATCCTGCTAAAACTCTTGGAATATGATTGCAAGTTATATAGTGCCTGGTCTCAGGGAACTTATATTCAAATAGGGCAAAACTGGCTATAACTGAGAGCTTGAATAGGGTAAGAGGAGGGACCAGCAGTAGGAATTAGTTGATGTGATTTGGATGCCTTATATCTGGAGCTGAGTCCAAGGTTCCTGTTAAAGGGAGAGGGGATGATAACAAGAGTGATGGCCAAGAGATAGGTGTGCATTTGGTCATTTAATCTGGCCCTAGAGTTGAACAGGAGGAAGAGGGTGGTGGTAGTGTTAAGTCAGTTTGCCTGGCTCTTCATGACCCCATTTTAGGGTTTTATTGGCAAAGATGCTGGATTGGTCTACCATTTCCTCCACCTCATTTTCCAGTTGAGGAAATTGAGGCAAACAGGAGTAAGTGACCTGTCCAGGATCACACAGTTAAAAAGTCTCTGAGCCCAGGTTTGAAATAAGGGAGATGAGTTTTCCTGATTCTAGTCCATTGTGTGCCAATTAGCTGTCCTCAAAGAGGGTGGTAAGGAATGCTTGGAAAACTACAACTCTTTTATTAACTTTCCCTAAATTTCCCATGAAAGTGGAACTACAAGTTTTCAATGATAACATCTTGCTATGTAGAGAGGGAACGTTAAGTACCTGGGTAGAACTGAAAGTGAATGTCACAGGGAGAGCAATGGAGAGAGAGGAATGGTTGGTGTCTAGAAACAATGAGGAACTTTTATCGGTGAACCTGTTGTATTCCCCCTGGACAAAAATGTAAGCCTCCTGTGGACTGAAGAAATGGAATATGTTTTGGAATGATACAGTTGTGTGGGAAAAAACAAAAAAACTCAAACCTCTTGCTTTGGACTTTGCATTTTTCAGACAACTAGCCATCTGTTGGTTGATCAATGAAACCATCCTTCTCTGACTGTCCCAAGTCAACTTGTTCTCTCCCTCTTCTTAGAAGTTCTAGCCCTTGCCCACTGAGCCTCAGTTTTTTGCCTTTAAACTTGATTCTCTTGAATTATTTGGGTACTTATGAATAATATCACATAGATTTAGAGCTGGAAAGGATCTTATATAGTTCCATCAAATTCAATCACCTTATTTTACAGGTGAGAGAAACTGAGACCTAGAACAATTAAAAGACCTGAGGTCACACAGAAAATAGAGAATTGGTATTTGAACCTCCACAAATCTCTTGACAGTAAGGCAGCATCTTCCATTACCTTGCTGAATACCTTCTACAAGCTAGGTGTTGTCAACAAAAATTCCTTTAGTAATTCATAGAACTGAAGGAGATAAAAAAAAAGTAGTTAATATTGGTTTCTGCATCCATAAAACTTTCAGTCTGTTGGGGGTAAGGGTTGGGATAGGAGACAATCACAAATAATCCTAATACCAATGTTTTATATCAGTGGTGTCACACTCATGTTTCCTTGTGGGCCTCATATTGACTTGGAAAACCACAAATTAGCATTATGTTGTATTGTATTTTTATTTGTCAGACATTTCCCAATTACCTTTTTCCTCCAAATTACCTTTTAAACTGGTCTGTTACACTTGGGAGTTTTTTGCTGGTTTAGAGTTTGACAAGTCTGCTCTACAATGGAAGTAGCAAAAGAAAGGTCCAGAAGGGCAGGTTTTTATTAGCAAGAGAAATAGGAAAGGGCAGACATCAGGAAAAACCTTATGGAAGAGGTATTGAGTATGGGCAGCTAGGTGCATATAAAGTGTCATTTTAAATATGTACAGGAATTCAGTAATCAAAGAGGAAGATGGTAGGCATAAGGAAACATTTAAGTTGAGGCCCTGAGACAGACGAGGGCATGGAACTTTTGGGGGAAAGAAGAGTAGGCCAGTTTTTGGTAGTATAGCAAATTGCCTGGAGACAGTAAGAAGTCATTGAAGATCTATAAGCAGAATTAATCAATAAATGTTTATTTGCCAGACATTTTATTAGGCTCTGGGGATAAAAGAAGAGGCAACAGACAGTCCCTGCCCTCAAGGAACTTAAAATCTAATGGAGATTTATAAGTATGATCAAATTTATACTCATACCCTTGAAGTGAAAGTGACAAGACCAGATATTTGCATCTGAAAGTTTTTGATAGCAATATGTGAAGGAGAAAAGGAGTAAAAATAAGTAAACAGTGCAATAGTTCAGACAGATGGTAGTTCTATGGTAATGATAGTGAGCCTAGAGAAGGATGGACCATAGATTTGGAGTTAGGTACCTTAGGTTTTCTAAAATTCTCTCCCACCTCCACCCCAATTTTGTAGAGGAGGAAATTGAGTCTGGAGAATTGAAGGCAATTGCTCAACATTATACAGATAAGTGGCAGATCCAGAATTTGAACCCAGACCCCCTCTGACTCCAGAGAGGGTCCATTTCCATGCTACTTCCCTGGATACATGAGAAACTGATATGGTTGAATCAATAGGTGGGTAACTGGATATGGATGTATCTGATGAGTGAAGGAGAATTAACTCAAGGTTATCAGTATGGTAGACTGGGAGAATGGTGGATCTCCCAAAGAAATGATGGAGTTAAGAGGAAGAATTCATTTTGGGGAAAAGATGATAGACTCAGTTTTGGATGCATTTGGTTGAGGTACTTTTCCCCCCATTTTTTGTGAGGCAATGGGGTCACACAAATGCCCACGGTCACACAATTAGTTAATATCAAGTGTCTAAGGCTAGATTTGAATTCAGGTCCTTCTGACTCCACCATCTAGGGCCCCCCATATGGACTTTTTAAAAAATTAAATTCAATCTGTTTCACACTGGAAGGTCTCTTCTGAAAGATCAACCTTATTTTTGTTCATTTTAATTGTTCCCTGTAGATTCAGTTGGAGGGGAATAAGTGAATCAATGAGAAATATTCATAAATTTCAAAATTCATATAATTTAATCCTCTAGAGAAAAGATAGTACAAAAAATATACAAATATACTAGGAAATCCAAAGTAATTTAAGCCAATAAAATTTTAGTGTGGAACATTTAGACAGTTGAAACAGAAGTATTTAGGATTTTTTTTAATTGGACCCCTGTCATATGACATATAGCATTATGGTTTTCTGCTATGATTTATATGGATTTAAATTTGGTAGGGATTTTGGAGATCTTGTTATTCAGCCCTTTTATTTTCAGAAGAAGAATGACTTGCCCAAGGTCCCAAAGGAAGGTAATTACTGAGGAAAATGCCCTGCCTAGGAGAGGGAGTTCACATGTAGATAAATTTCAGAGAATTTGTACATTTGGATAGGGAAAAAAAAATCCATCTTTTTCCCCATTCACCTTTAACTGAAACAACATTTCCTTCAATTATTTGAAAACATCATTCTGAAAAATAATCATTGACTTGTGAGCACTTTGAAGGTAGGGACAATCTTTTGTCTCTTGTATCTTCAAGCTCTCAGTACCATACCTAACACCACATAGTGGTGTTTTATTGATTGGTTGAGAAAGGGTCTGTAGACTTAACCATGACAAACAAAAATGTTCTTATTTTTAATGCATTTTAATTTTTTTCAAGTAAGCATTTAAAAAATTAATTCATTTTCCCCATTTCAATCCCCCTTCCTTATCCCCCCACCCCCACCCTGCCCTCCACTGAACCAATTTAAAAAAAAAGAGCGGCAAACTTAAAATAAAGCTCTTATACAAAAGTTGCTTAGTTTGGCACTGTCCAAAAATGTGTGTTCAAAAATGAAAGTGTCTTTTTTACATTTTAAGTTTATCTTCTTTTTGTCAGGAGATGAGTGGCATGATTCATTTTTCTTCAGACTTTTGATTTATCATTGCATTGATCAGAATTCTAAATTTGTTGTTTTTAAGATGGTGGTTTCATTATATAATTTTTTTGTTTTAGTTTTATTTTCATTGGTTTAAAAGAGCTATTCCCAGTTTTCCTGCACTTGTCCGTCTTATCATTTCTTATGGAGAAATACTATATTCATTCCCTTTTTTTATTCATCTAGTCATTCCTTAATTAGGAGAATGCCTCTTAGTTTTCAATTTTTATCTCTTTTGAAAAGAGCTGTACATAGAGATCCTTTTCCCCTTTCTCTGATAACTTCAGTGGGTATGGACCCATTGTTGTTATAAAAGTCATGTCACACTCCTCAAACCCCATTTATGGCTTTCTTGACAAAGGTACTGGAGTGATTTGCCATTCCCTTCTCCAACTCATTTCAGATGAGGAATCTGTCTAGGGTCTCACACAGCTAGGAAGTCTCTGAGGCTGGATTTGAACTCAGAGCTTCCTGATTCCAAGCTCCATCCACTACACCACTTAGCTAGATCACAGGACATGAATCAGTTTGATAACTTTCTGGGCATCGTTCCAGATTGTTTTCTGGAATATCTGTTGACTCAATTCAGAACCCCACTGAGAATGAGTACACCAGACACCAGAAAATGGCCAAGAACCCTTCTATGTTTATTGCTGAGGAGATGGGAAAAGCCTGCAAAAGCCAGGGATTTTAAGAAACTAAAGTGAAGAGAGCAGAGAGAGAGAGAGATAAGGAGTATTGTGTGTGAGGAATAGCAAAGTGGCCAAAGTGACTGGATAATGGATGAGTAACTGGAGGCAGGGTCAGAGTAGGTGATCACCTTGGAGGAGGAGCTGACCGAACTGGTGCTGAGGAAAGCAGTTGGAGCGGTGAGGTTCCAGGCCTCCATGAAATGTTTTCTTACCAAATCACACTCAAATGCAAATATTTAGATACCTCCTTTATTTCTTTTGAGTTTTGGAGAATTTAGATGCTGGCTAAAAATCAAAAGTTAAACCTTCATCCTTGGGATGGGGAATGTAACTCATACCCTCTGCCATAAGGGAGCTGATGATCTTCTTGGGGAAACTAAAGTTGGATTCATGAAAGATAATATAATTCAGAGAGGAGGAGGGGGTTGTGTTGATTTGAATTCTCATGGTGGGGGCTCTGTCTTTAGTGGGATAGTGATTTTTCACCAGACTGGTTTTCATGTAATTTGTTCATGTAATTTTGTGTAAAAGCAACCAAGAGAATGTGAATTCAATTCAATATCTATCATCCATCTATCTATCTATCTATCTAGAGACAGAGACAGAGACACACAAAGACAGAGACAGAGACAGACAGATCTTGGAAACCAGAGATGAGAAAACTATGGCTCAGATTGGTTGTGATTTGAACCCAGTTTTTCTGACTCTTAGAGCCTCTTTCCACTGGTTTTTTTAAGTGCTTAGATTGTTTTAGATATTGTACTAGACTCTGGGGGATACAAACAACCACAGTGAAAATAGTTTTTTTTTTCTCACAAAGGAGCTAATCTAAGTGAAAAACAATTTGTGTGAGGTTAAGAACTGACATTTGGGAGAAACAAAGGGCTCCCGGAGGTTGTGGTACTTGTGAATCCAAGGATTGATTCTAAGAGAGGGATATGAAGGGGAAGCATTTCTGGTGAAGCAGAGGGAAAGCCTGTGGGAAAAGTGGGGGAAACTGCCATAGAAAGAAAAGGCAGTGGCAAAGTAAGTTGGTGTAGAGTGTGAGCTTCTAGAAAGGTTGATTGGACCCAGAATGTGAAGGAATTTAAGGGAGCCAGAGGAAGCATTTTTTTTGTTGTTGTTTGTTTCTATTGGAAAAACAGGAAATGGCTCAGTACAAGGGGAATCTCTCAGGGAAGTAATAGTAGTAGTGCTTGGCCTAGCTTGGAAACCCAAAATTCTAGTTCTCTTTTGCAAAAGAAACACAGGGTATGGTCCAGGATTAAGTCTTATTCTGTGACCAGAAAAAAAAAAAGCCTAGCTGTATGTCTTTGGAGGCAGATTACTTCTCCCCTTCTAAGATCCTTTAATTTTCCTCTCTGGTTCTCCTTGCCACTCTAAAATGCAAGACTTGGACTAAATCATCTCTTAAGGACCACCCTTCCTTCTTCCCTGATTTTCTTTCTGCCTCATGGCTAGGAAGACCATCCTTTGGTTCTGGCTCTTACAGAGCAAAGGAATGCAAATGCTGTCCCATCCCCCATCCTTTATAATAAGTGACATTTTGTTAAATCAGTTATCCGAGGCCTTATCTGTATTTCTGTCTGTGCTGGTTTAGTCAAAATAGGAAATCCAGTGAATATTAGATTTCTCCTCCCCAACCGCCCTCTACACATGAACACTTAATGCAAGATTTCTGATAGAGGAGGGGCGATGTGTCCTTGAAAAAAATAAATGCTATGTGCAAAAAAAGAAAAAGAAAAAAACAAAAAAAATCCCCCCAAAGGTTGAAGGCTTTGGCTTCTAGCAAATGCTGTTTTCAGCAGCTGTGATTCCACCCTCCTCTACCCATCTATCTTTCTTTCTTTCTTTCTTTCTTTCTTTCTTTCTTTCTTTCTTTCTTTCTTTCTTTCTTTCTTTCTTTCCTTCTTTCCTTCCTTCCTTCCTTCCTTCCTTCCTTCCTTCCTTCCTTCCATCCTTCCATCCTTCCATCCTTCCTTCCTTCCTTCCTTCCTTTTTTTTGATTAAGAGAACTTGTTAGTTTGAATTGGATGGTGTGGGGGTGGGCAGGCTGTGGTGAAGAAAGCTTTGAAATCTTGGGGTTGGAGGGAGTTGAATGCCAAAGAGATTTTTGAAAAAATATACCCTTATAATTGTATTATTAAAAGGCAATGTATACATGCAAAGCTTGCAAAGGGAAAAATCTTTTTTATGTTGGTGCGAAGTCATAGTCTATCAGGTTAGGGTATATAGTGGGGAGAGCTAGGTTTCTTTAAGAGGATTTTCTTCAGCTACCATAAGTCAGTTAATCAATAAATTAAACCTTTATTAAGTGTTTACCTTGTGCCTATTTCTGTGTTAGGCTGTGGAGTTAGTTACAAAGAGACAAATAGTCCCTACCCTGGAGGACTCTTAATTCTATAGGAGGAGACAACTTATACAAAAATAAGTGTATGTAAACCAAATAAAATAGATACAAAGTAATCTTGGAAAAAATAACTATCCTCCTTCCAGCATTTTCACTTTTATTATTTCTTAAACTAGCTTCCAGCTTTTTAGAAATAGCTTGTTGAAATTCCTGATTGTCCTCCCCCATTATTAATTTCTTTACTTTGAAATAAATTATAACTAATTATATTATGACACGTTTTGCGGAATTTTGATATAATATGAAGAAATTGGAGGCTTACTCTGTTTGTAAAACCTCACTGAGCTTTTATTTAATCTAATCTAATAAGCATTTTAAAAGCCCCTATTATGTATAACTTATGCTAGCCAGGTCCTGGAGATCCAGGCAAAAAAAGAGTCCCTCCCTTCAAACAGCTTACCTTCCTTTTCATAATATTATTCCTAAATATAATAGAAATTCAGGAGACATTTGATTGGAGTGTTGGGGGCTCAAAAATCAGTGGTAGGAATCACTGTTACAAGTAGGTTGCATATTCTTTTAAGTCATTATATCTAGCTTTATTAAATTCTAGGGATCACAGATAAATATATAGAGGGTTTACTAATGTCAAGGTTGGTTGAATTCTCAAAGACCAATATTTAGGAGAAATAAAAAAATGTTTCCAGGAACAATCAAATCATTAAGTCAATTCAAAGAGAGACAAAAGACAGCTCCTACATTTAAGGAGCTTACCAGTCCAATGGGGGAGACAGCATGCATGCAAATATATCCAAGTGTCTTTAAGGCTGTTGGTGAGTCCATGGTCATTTAAAGTAATGTTTAGTGAATTTTTGTTTTTATATTATCTGCCATTTCTCACTGTGTCCATTCTGTCTCTGTCTCTGTCCAGTTAATCTTCAAGAATGAAGGACAAACATCATAGTATGGGATTAAAAGTTTTTTTAGATCCCTTATTAAAAAAAAGTTAAACAAAATGAACCAACAATTATAAAAAAGAGGATGTGACTTCTCATCTCTTAATTGGGGCCAAACAAACTTGATCATCATTTTGCAGCATTCAGTTTTATTTTTTTCCTTGTTCTTTCCTTTTATATTACAGCTGGTTTTGTTTTGTTTTCCTAGTTCTGCTTATTTTTCTTTCATCAGTTCCAATAAGTCTTCTCCCAATTTGTCTTGTTTATTGTTTCTTACAGAACAGTAATATTTCATGCGAGCAGTTAGGTTACTCACTGGATCTGGAGTCAGGAAGACCTGAGTTCAAATTTGACCCCACACACTTACTAGCTATGTGTCCCTGGACAAGTCCCTTAACCCTATTTGTCTCAATTTCCTCATCTGCAAAATGAACTGGAGAAGGAAATAGCAAACCACTCCAATATCTTTGCCCACAGAACTCCAAAGAGAGTCAGACATAACTGAAAAAGAACAACATTCTATTACAGTCATGAACTTCAACTTGTTTATGAGGATCGACTTTGTTTTTTGGTTCTTTATCATATGTATATGTTTATTTTTTGTGGGGGAGGAGTTTGTCTCCAGACTTGGGGTGATTTGACTGAAGACTTGTTCCATGTAAAATGTAGCCTCCTAGAGAGCAAGCATTGTTTTCTTTTGTCTTTGTATCTTCAGAGCCTTGTACACAATAGACATAGTAAATGTTTTTCTAATGCAATTTTCACTTCATTTTCCCCTCTAATGCAGAGGGAAGGAAGGAGACAGGCATTAAGTGTCTACTTAATGTGCTATGCTAATATCTTTACAAATATTATTTCATTTGATTCTGACAATAACTTTCGGTGGTAGGTGTATTATTATAACCATTTTGCAGTTGAGATTATTGAAATAAATAGCAATTAAGTGCCTTGCCCAGGTTCACATATCTATCTATTTATTTATTTGGTTTTTGCAAGGCAATGCAATGGGGTTAAGTGACTTGCCCAAGGTCACACAGCTAGGCAATTATTGTCTGAGGATGGGTTTGAACTCAGATACTCCTGACTCCAGGGCTGGTGCTCTATCTACTGCGACACCTAACTGCTCCTTATTTATTTATTTGTTTGTTTGTTTGTTTGCTTGGTTGGTTCAGGTATATCTAGTAAATATCTTAAGGTTGATTTGAACTTGCATCTTCCTAAGGCCAGGAAGTCTGGAGTCTGTCCACTATGCTCCCTTGTTGCTTAGTTGAGAAACTTCTGACTTGCTCATTCCCTTTCAGTTTTGGTTCAGTTCTATCCTATCTAGACTCTTCTTGCCCCTATCCCTCTGCCTCATCATCATTGCTTCTTTATTATTATAATGCTTCTCCACATTTCTTTCTCCTTTTTGTTAATTGCCTTTCCTCTCCTTAGTCCTTTATTCTTACATCCAGGTCCTAATCAGAGCCAATAGTAATCTTAGGTTTATATCATACTTGGTCCTTGTCTGAATCTTTACCCAGATCTTACACACACTTCTGGCTGGGCTCTACTACACCCATAGGCAAATGGAATTATATCATTTAGATTCACAGATCATAGGGTTATAGATATGAAAGGGACTTTATAGATAAGTCCAGAGCTGTCAAATATGTAGCAGGAACAATCTCTAAACAGATTAAAATGTAATTGGGAAATATTTAACAAATAAAAATAATTGAACACAGATAATGTGAATGTGTAGTTTTTAAGGCAATATGAGACTTTCACTTATCCTTATTTATAGTTTAGTGACTGTTTCTATTTAACCCTATCAGTTTACTCCAGTTTCATTTTATAGTTGAGGAAATTGAAATCCAGAATAGTGAATGACTTGACCCAAGGGCAAACAGGTAGCAAGAGTCAGAGTAGGGATTTGAAGCTTGATCTTCTGACTGACTGACTGTTTACCAACCCAGTACTCTTTTTAGAAGGAAACCAAAATTATTGACATTCTAGAAAATCAAATTTATATGGTTGAAAAAACTAATTATTTACTGAGAGGAAAGAAAATGTAGAGAAGTTGTTGGTTGAGTTTGTTGTTGAGTTGTTTCTGACTCTTTGTGATTGTTTTTTTTTTTCTGGCAAAGATACCGAGATGTTTTGCTATTTCCTTCTTTAGCTCACTTTACAGATGAGGAATTGAGGTCTACAGGGTAAATGACTTGCCTAGGGTCACACAACTAGAATGTGTCTGAAACTGACTTTAAAATCATAAAGTTGAGTCTTCCTGACTGCAGGGCAGGCCATATATCCCAAGTCTTAGGGAGAGGAATGAGAACTCTTAAATGAGGCAGTATTAAATGTAATGGAAGCAGCCAGGGACACATTAAAAAAAAAAACCTGGATAATTCTACCTATAGCCAGTGATGCTACCAATTCACTTAGTCCCTAAGCCTCAATTGAACAAAGAAATCTATAAAGAATGTCTAGTAATAGCTATTTACTTTCTAGTGTTGTTGTCAAGAACTGTAATTTTTGCAAACTTTATAGTATTATATCAAAGTTATTGTTATTAATAGTAAGATATAGTATCTGGCTACAAAACAGAAACAAGGATCTCTGAAGAATCACAAAGGATTATTATACTGAAAATAATGGAAAGGTACATGTTGAATGTGAAGAGGCAGGAACACAAGTGAATGATAAAGTTTGAAGAACAGTAGTAAAACATATCACCAGGAAAATATATGTTAGAAAAAGATGGACTGGTAATAAGGAGGGAGAGGCGACTGGTGGATAGTGCCCCAGTGGACTATCCTCAGGGGTCAGAAAAAATCCTCTTCAGGGAACTTGAGAGGCCAGAAGTTACTAAGGAGGAAATGCAGGCATTATTGGAAGGCACTTCCAAATCACTGAGATCACAGATGCATTGGAGCATTGCAATATTGAATAGATGAAAAGGTACTGTAATATGGGGCAGCTAGGTGGTGCAGTGGACTTAAGTCCTGAGTTCAAATGTATTCTCAGACACTTACTACTGTGTGATCAGTGATAAGTCATTTATTGTTTGCCTGTTTCCTTATGTTAAATGAGCTGGAGAAGTAAATGGCAAACCACTGCCAAAGGAAACCCCAAATGGGGTTATGAAGAGTCAGAAACAAGTCAAAAACAGCAACAATGTTTAAGGCAGGTCCTAGGGCTTAGGTTTTGGGGTTATAAAGAAAATACTCAACAACAAAAAGTGGAAACAGTTCCTGCCCTCATCCCATTGTAAGAGGTGGTTGGAGCGGATGCCCCTGAGAATGTAAATGACACATGAACCTTGTCCGGATCCTCTGGAAAGATCATGCATATGATCATAATTTGATGAAGCAAGAGACCTTCAGCTGACTTAGCTTTTTGTCCAGGTTTATGTATGTTCTTCTACTCAGACCAAATGAGGAATGTGGAGGAGGGAGAACTGTGCTCCAGCTGGGACTGGGAGAGAGACTTGACTTTCCCCAGTAGAGTGAACAGGACACAGGAGAGATGTGGTCTGTTTTCAACACATGTGGGATGTTCTTCATTCATATGAAAGTCGAGTTAATTGGCTCCAGAATGACAGTGTCTGTGCCCCATTTCCCAGGGGCTTATTCCCTGCAAATCTTTTCTGTCAGTGGGCAGTCAGACTGCTTATTTTCTAAGGCATGTAAATATTGCATTGGGATTCTGGGAATGGGGGAGCTGTGGATTGGGAATAATCAGAGTAGAGGTTATTAACCACTGGCAATTTCACATAATATAAAAAGGTAAGATATGTATCTTTTCCTTGTCCCCATTTTTGACGATTTAGAAGTAAACTTTAACCTTTCATTATAACCATATTATTTTGACTGTTTGAATCCTTAAATCCTTATCTTCCTTCAGTGGTTTCCCTTAAGTATTACCTACCCCCTACCAAAAGCCTATCCTGATATTCTCTCTCTCTCTCTCTCTCTCTCTCTCTCTCTCTCTCTCTCTCTCTCTCTCTCTCTCTCTCATTGCATTACACCCCCATGTTCAGCATAGTACCTGGCATAGATATTTAATAATAACTACTTCAGAACTAACTTTTTAATTGACCCTTGTAGCTTAGAACCTGGTCAGATCTTGATCATCTATTTCTGATTTTCCCTGAGTCAAATGATTCCTGGGGGTGGGGTAGCAAAAAGGGAGGGTTATTGACAGGGGAAGGGAGGGAGCCTGGCAGCAGTGTCAGCCAGTTTCTATACTAATTTCTTTTTTGATCATGAGCTATCTGTTTTGGGTACTTCTAGTTTATGCAGTTTAGCAAGAATGGGGATTTGAGTTCACTGGATAATACTGATCAGGTCACTTATTGCTACTGTAACTCAGGTAGTATTCTAATGAGATTAATTATTAATTATATTTATTCTCAAATTATTCTTCCTCCCTTACACCCATGGAGAATGAGTCTTTGATGGCTTATGACTCTGCTAACCCTTTCTTTCTAAAATTGCCTTTTCTTTTGCACTGCTTATGTCTTCTAGGTTCATTGTTGTTGTTTAGTTGTGTCCAACTCTTCATGATGTTTGAGTTTTCTTGGCAAGGATACTAGAATGTTTTGCCATTTTTCTTTTCCAGCTCATTTTACTAATGAGGAATTGAGGCAAACAAGGTGAAGTGCTCTGGGTTAGATATGAACTTAAAAAGATGTGTCTTCCTGACACTCCAGTCCCTGCACTGTCTACCTGTTTGGATCAGACTGAACTCCTTGAGGGCAGGGACCTTGATTTTATCTCTCTTTATATTTCTGGTGCTTAGTCATACTTAGTAATAAATGCTTGTTGACTTACCAATTAATTTATGGATGAAGGAAATTTGAAAAACTCTGAATAGTAGTGGATCAGCTATTTAGAATTGCATTGTGCAGTGATAGTGGGAAAAGGAGCAAGACCTAGAAACCAAAGACTAAATGAATAGCTTGAAGGGACCATAGAGATGGAAACAATCTCAGAGTTGAAAGGAATGATTGGGGTCATCTGAACTGTCTGAACCTGAAGAACAATTTCCACCACAAGCAACATATCTGAAAGACCCATCTTCTCACAGATGAGAAAACTCAGACCTAGAAAATGTGTGATGATGACTTCACAGATAATTTATTTTTGTCAGAATCTAGGAATCTCTGAATGGTCTCTCTGATGTTCCAGAGTTTCCTGTCTCTCTGGTTCTGTTCTCTCTCTATTTTTCTACCTTTTCTGGTCTCTTTTCTCTTTCTCCTTTTCTTGCTTGTTTGCTTCTCCATTTTTTTTTCTCCTTTTTTCCCTCTTATTCTCCATCACCATTGATTTATGCAAATTCTTCCCTCCTCCATATTGAACATAATATTAATGAATGGGTGAATGGTAGAACATTTATTAAGCTTTTATTATTAACTGGACACTGTGTTAAGCACTGGAGATACAACTGTAAGAAAACATTACTGTCCCTGCCATCAAGGAGTTTGCATTCTAATGGTGAAAGACTGCACTTAAAGGGAAGCTAGGAAAAGGGGTATATATGTGTCTGGAGCTCCATGGTTTGAAAATGACCAGTAAATGATAAGATTTGCTCACTTATCTGAAACCTAAATAGTTCCAAGGGCTGAACCCAAGTTCCTGATAAAAGAGGGAAGAGGATTGCTAAAGTGCTGGAAGAAGGATTTGGAAATACAACACTATATTGAAGTATGCTGTATTTTTTTTTAGGTTTTTTTTTTTTTTTTGCAAGGCAAATGGGGTTAAGTGGCTTGCCCAAGGCCACACAGCTAGGTAATTATTAAGTGTCTGAGACCGGATTTGAACCCAGGTACTCCTGACTCCGGGATAGGTGCTTTATCCACTGCGCCACCTAGTCACCCCAGTATTTATTAAATTCACAAATGAAGTTTTAGTTTTCTTTGAGAATCAGACAAACTTAACCTTTCATGTCATCCAAGAAAAATTCAATTTAAGTTGATTTTCACTTGTGTGGTCTTCAATTAACTTTTTTTTTGAGTCATTGGTGCTTGTTAAAAGGCAGATTTCCCACCTCTGCTGTTTGGGGTGGATTAAAAAAGGACTAATTTTGATTCTTGAGTGGAATATATTTGGGGTATGTTGACTTTGCTCAGTTTGTATCTTGACGTTGCCATTTACTGGTCTGATAAGATTTATTTGAAGAGTTAGATTTTGAATTCTTATTTGAGTCTGAGTGATCAAAATAGGTAGCGAGATTGTTTGGGAGGGTAAAAGGCAGAAAACTCAAAACCTTTATTAAGTCTTGGCTATGTTTTTAGCTCTAGGGATTTTTTCCTCCATGTAAGTTAAAAATTTTTTGTTTTTGGCTCCTTTTCATAGATAGAAAGTCAGGTTATCAACAGGAATAGAATATTCCACTGAAGGAAGGTGGTACTCATTTGACTTTGAAACTTGACAGACATTGAGTTTGGATGGGATAAGAGCTGAAGTCTCTTGGAACTAGTGAAATGGTGGAATCAGTAGTTGTGATTTAAAAAAAATTACCCTTGAAAAATGAATTTCTTTTTTTTCTTTTTCTTTTTTTTTGCAAGGCAAATGGGGTTAAGTGGCTTGCCCAAGGCCACACAGCTAGGTAATTATTACTATTATTTATTTATTCATTCATTCATTTATTCATTCATTTATTTATTTATTTTTAGGTTTTTGCAAGGCAAACGGGGTTAAGTGGCTTGCCCAAGGCCACACAGCTAGGTAATTATTAAGTGTCTGAGACCGGATTTGAACCCAGGTACTCCTGACTCCAGGGCTGGTGCTTTATCCACTGAGCCACCTAGCCGCCCCAAGAAATGAATTTCTTTTGGAAGTTCTAATTGAAGTGTTTTTACTCTACACAGAAAGCAAACATATGAGGGAGTCTTACACTAATGCGGGGTGGGGTGGGGCAGGGAGACCTGGGGTTATGACTTAATTCCAGAATTTGTACATGAGGTGGAGATGAGAGAGAAACTGAGAGACCAAGGGACTGAGACAGAGACTGAGAGAGAGATAAAGGGAAAGAGAGATAGAGAGATCCTGTTAACAACTTCCTTTTCAGTTTTATATCTAAGGACCAATGGATTAAACTTCTCTGTAAATGTGGCTAAATTGAGCATGGTTTGGGGCTGGTTAGAATGGCCTGTTGCATCTGTTATTAGTGCTTGCTGGTTGTGGATGGATAATATTAGTGTCATCTTGGGGATTTGAGAAGTGAAAAGGAGGAGGAAGAGAAGGGGGAAAAAGCAAGGAGAAAGGAAGCACATGGTTCTAGAACTTTCTAGGCTTCTATTCCAGTCATTTCTGTAAAATGGCATGAAGATGCTTGCATTTCCCACTTAAGTAAAATTATTATGAGGAAAGGGTTTTATAAACAAAAATGCTTTGCAAATGTGAGTTACTGTTTTAACTTCTGCAAATGATGCACTTCAGAGTCATAATGAGGACTAATCATTAGGGGAAAGGACAGTTTTCTCCTTCTCTCTACTTCTTGTATTGGGAATAGATTTATTTCCCTCTTGTCCTCTGTGACTCTTTTTGGGTTGAAGCATGTCTTACCTTTCTTAGCACAGGTTCCAAGTTTGCCCTGGGAGTCATTCTAGGCTTACTTCTCCCCTTTGACTGAAAGCGATTCCCCCCCCCCTCAGATTTCTCTGTTCAGTCTGCCTTGATCTTTCTTTCATTGTTTCCTTTGTGTGTTGCTATTAGTGCTGTTTTTTTTAAATCAAAAGTCAGTTCCTTAGAAGCAGAACCTGTTTTTAAAAATTCATTTCTTATTGATGTCTTTTGTTTTTACATTAGTCAAGAAGTCATTCGCAAGGTGTTTATTTAGCTTGTATTTTCTGAATGGATATTATGTTAAATAAATAAGAACTAAAAAAATGGTCCCTGCTCTCAAGGAACTTATGTTCTAATGGGGAAAGCAGAAAAAGGAATGATGGAGAAGTCCAAAGGAGTACAGCTTGTTAGAAAATGAAGGGATGGCCATCCTGGGTACTCATTTTAAATGGAAATTCTGGACCAGTAGAACAAAGTAGCAGCATCTTTATGTAATGATCAACCACAATAGCCTTAGCCCTTCTCAGCAATATAGCAAGCAAAGACAATTCTTTTTATTTTTTATTTTGTTTTTTTATTTTTGCAAGGCAGTAGGGTTAAATGACTTGCCTAAAGTTACACAGCTAGGTAAATATTTAGTGTCTCAGGCTGAATTTGAATGCAGGTCCTCCTGACTCCAGGGCTGCTGCTTTATCCACTGCACTACCTAGCTGCCTCAAGCAAATACATTTCTAAAAGACTTGTGATGAAACATAGCATACTCATCCAGGGAAAGAACTCTGGAGTCTAAATGCGGAACAAAGCCATACTATGTTCACTTTTTTAAAATTTGTTTTATGTATTTTCTTTCTCATGGTTTTTCCCCTTTTGTTTTGATTCTTCTTTCACAACATGACTAATATGGAAATATGTTTAACGTGATTATACATGTATAACCTATATCAGATTACTTGCTGTCTTCAGGAGGGAGGAGGAAAGAGAGGGAGGGAGAAAAATTTGAAACTCAAAATGAATGTTGAAAACTATATGCAATTGGAAAAAAAAGGAGGTTCTGGGAGGAGCTGTCCAGTCAGAGGAAGGGTCCCAGAGGTAGAGAATTCTTCTAAGGTATGAGTGATCTAATTGAATGAAGAGGTGTCTAGGACATAGTTGATGGAGGAAAGTAGTCTAGTGGGAAACAAAATAGTGAATTTGTTATTGCTGTTCAGTTGTTTCAGTCATATCTGACTCTTTATGACCCTAGTTGGGGTTTTCTTGGTGCATGTATTGTTTGTGATTCCTTCTCTAGATTATTTTACAGATGAAGAAACTGAGGCAAACAGGATTAAATAACTAGGTTCACACAGCTAGTATCTGAGACCTAATTTGAACTGACTTCAGACCCGGCACTCTATCCACTCTACCATCTAGTTGCTTGCACAATTTAAAGAACATTGTTATAATTAGTAGAATTTCCCAAACTGTAATTTTAACCAATATAGGCATCTGCCTAAAGTCATTCTTCATCCCTGCAAAAACATATTTGGGACTGTTTAGTATCAGTTACAAATATTCTGCCTTGATCTTTCATAGTTTCCTTTGTGTAATTGTTATTAGTGTTGATGTGTTTTTTTGTTAGTCAAAAGTTAGTTCCTTAGAAACAGAATCTGTTACAAATTTGGGTTTCATTTGTGATGGGTTTAGTTATAATGTATCAATGATATTAATAGGGTCCCTCCATGATGTCATCAGTAAGAGTATTAGCTTTGAAATATGATTATGGTTTCATATCACCACCTTGTCCCTTAATAGCTCTATTATTGTAAACTGGAGAGTATCCAGAGGAGTAAACAAGAATAACCAAGGTGCTTGAATTCATGTCATATGAAGAACAGTTTAAAGTTCAGATCATAAATAATTAGAGAATTGTAAATTAAAGCAATTCTACAAAGTAGTTCTGCTTCACACCTATCAGATTGGCAAGACAAAAAAGGAAAAGACAGTTGTTGGTGGGACTGCAGGAAAATAGGTGCATTTATTCAGTGTTGGTGCAACTGTGTATTAATTGGTCCATCCTTTCTGAAAAGTAAACTGTGCATATCCTTTGCCCTAGCCATACTATGTAGTAAGTATTAAGTCTCTACCCTAAAGAGAAAAGGAAAAAGGAGAGACCCACTTGTGCAATATTTATAGCACCTTTTTGAAATAAAGCCCTGGAAACTAAGGGGCTGTCCATCAGCTGAGGAATGGTTGAAGAAATTGTGATATGCATGTGATTGAATATTATTGAATCATAGGAAATGGTAAATGTAAGAAATGATTTGAGAGAAATCTGGGAAGACTTGTATGAACTGATATGGTGTGAAATGAGTAGAACTAGGAGAACAGTTTAACAATAACAGTAGAGACAAACCACTTGGAAATACCAATGCAATGACCAACTATGATGCTGGATGATGAGGTTGACCTTCCATTTCCTGATGGAGATTGGTAGACTCAAGATGTAGATTGTAACATGTTTTTAGATATGGCAATGTGATGATTTGTTTGGTCTGACTTCTTTTTTTTTATAATTTTTTTGGGCACATAATTTGGAGTATAGATTATAAGAGTTTTGTTTTTTCTTGGGAGTGGAGGGGTGAAGAGACACCAATTGGAAATAAGTTAAAATAAAAATTAAAAAAAAAGATTGGTGGAAAGAACTGGAGATGTTTTATTGGAGGAAAGGATACTTAGAACAGGTAGGATAGCTTTCTTGAAATATCTAAAGCTGGGGTGTCCAACCTTTTAGCTCTTCTGGGCCACCTTGCTCAACAAAAACCCCCAAGGGCTGCATATGCTGATCTGTTGGGCTCTTATAGGGAAGATGGATTAGATTTGCTCTACATTTGCCCCTGAGGGCAGAACTTGGTTATTGAGGTGAAGGTTGTGGGGAGATGGATTTAGGTTTGGTACAAAGAAAAATTTCCATCTAATTAGATCTATCCAAAAGTGAAAGGGATTGCCTGGAGGTAGGTCTTCAAACAAAGAGTAGATACTATTTATCTGTGACTTTATTTAGTTGTTCTAGGTGGTCTCTAACTACCCTTCATTACTTTATTACTTGACCTTTTCTAAAAATTTGATGACCCCTGGGCCAATCACTTTCCACCTTAGTTTCCCTGTATGTTAAATGAGTCAGATAAAATGGCATCTTAGGTTCTGTCCAGTCACAAATGAGCAAGTCTATGATTCATATGACTTTAAGAAGCACAACTTTTTGAAGAGTCTCTCTCTGTACTATAGTTTCAACCTCTTTCCTCACCAATCTCTAAATCAGATCTGCCAACAAGTAGCAAAACCAACAGATTTAAGTTTCACCTCCTTTCATTTCCTTTACCCGTCTTCTAGTAGAGGTTGCCATGATCTGTAAAAAGCAACCTGTATTCCCTGAATAAACAAAAGGTGGGTAGTACTAAAATACATTTTTTATTATAACATAGTTAAGTAGATTAAAACTATGGAGCCTAAATTATGTACTTACTCACTATCCTGGCTTTGAAGTAACTTGGGAAATAAAATACAGGAAATGAGCTATCTTTACAACCAACTTGAGTTTGGGCAGGTAGCCCAGTAGATTAGAGCTTTGATGCCAGACTGAGGCCAGTCAAATATTTGATCCCCATATGTGGATAACTTTGACATTTTGACAGTTACTTCCACACAAAGAAAAAAATAAATTCCACAGTCCTAGGCTTACTTTACTTTTAGCATAGTTCCATAGTCTCTCACTTCTTATTGTTCATTCATTGTTCAACTGTTTTTCAGTGGTGTTCAACTCTTCACAGCCTCATTTGAGATATTTTTTGGCAAAGATACTGATTTGCCATTTCTTTCTCCAGTTCATTTAACACATGAGGAAACTGAGGCAAACAGGATAGTAGCTTGCTCAGGGTCACACAGCTTGTAAATGTCTAAAGTCAGATTTGAATTTAAGAAGATGAATCTTCCTGTTTCCAAGCCCAGTGCTCTTATCTACTTTACCACCTAGCTCTCCAAATGCATGGAGATGATTGTAACACAAAATGTGTAGATTAGGTGAGTATAGCTACTTTCTGAAAAATGGTTCAATGCTCACATTTGGCTCTTAGTTTTTATTGATTGTTTTGAAACATCATAATTTATTCCATTATCCCTTCCCCTCTTCTTTTTTTTTTAAAGAAAGAAGGAAAAATGAAAAGGAAAAATTAGCATATCTGATCCAAGACCTTGAAAAAGTTTGAAAAGATAGGCAATGTCTCCTTGGGGACTTACCACCTCTGCAAAGGGATGGAATGAGGAGAGAGTGATTTGTCTTCTCAAAGTTCTTATTTTGAGTCATGATTATTTGTATTAATTTTGTAGCATTCCCTTTTGATTTTGGGGAGTGATCACCATAATTTATTCCAGTATCCCTTCCTCTCTTTTTTTGTCTTCTCATATCTCTTATTTTGAATCATGCTTGTTCTTAATAATTTTGTAACATTGCCCTTTTGATTTTGGGGATGATTTTTTCCTCATTTACATTACTGTAATTATTGTATATATTGTTTTCTTGGCTCTGTTTGCTTTATTCTGCATCAGTTCACATAGACTTTTCTATACTTCTGTATTCATCACACTCATCATTTCTTACAGTATAGTAATATTCCTTTGCATCTAATGTACCACATTTGTTTTACCATTCCTCAGTTGATGGACACCTACTTTGTTTCCAGTTCTTTGCTATCACAAAAAATGCTGCTCGAAATATTTTGGAGTACATGGGTACTTTTTATCTGTGTTCTCTTTGAGGTATAAACTAGGAAATGGAATTTCTGGATTAAAGAAAGTTAGCATTTTGTCATTTTATTTGTATATTTCCACACTGCTTTCTGAAATGTTTGTCAACTTTCTGACAATGCCTTGGTATATCTCTCACCCCCCCCCCCCCACCTTGATTATTTCTATATCTTGTCACCTTTGCCAGTTTGCAACCTTCAACATAAAACCTTAGAATTGTTTCTATTTGCAGTTTTTCTTATTATTAGTGGCTCACATCCTTTTGATGGAGCTGGTATGATATGATGGGGAACTCTGGCTTTGTAATTCCTGTATTTGAGTTCTTGATGGATAAACTTCCAGGATTAGGGTTTGGAGGGATCTTCAAGATCATCCACTACATTTTTTTTTTTTTTTTTTTGGTTTTTGCAAGGCAGTGGGGTTAAGTGACTTACACAGGATCACACAGCTAATAAGTATCAAGTGTCTGAGGTTGGATTTGAATTTAAGACCTCCTGTGTCCAGGGCCCATGCTCTAGCCACTTTACCACCTAGCTACTATCTCCTTCTGGTGGGGAAACCAAGTTCTAGATAAGGGAAATGACTTGCTAGGGTCATGTAATAAATGAATAAATATGAATGAATGAATAACAACAATAATAGCTAATATTTATATAGGGCTTAATCTGGTCAGACAGTGTTCTAAGTATTTCACAATTATTTCATTTAATCATCACAGTAATCCAGGAGATTGAGTCTGGATTTGAACTCAGAACTGAGTTTTGAACATAAGTATTTTAGACATAAAATCTGATTATCCTAAATGATCCATTTCATATTTAAAACCTTAGTTTCTTCATGTATAAAAATGGACCTGATAATAATTTTCATTTTGTTTACCTCTCAAGGTTCTTGTGAGGATTAAGTGAGAGAGTGTAATTGCTTTGTAGACTGTAGAGAGCTTTAAAAATTTGAAATACTGTTATTAATCCTTCCTGAAGCAGAGTATATCTCCCACTTGCTGGTTATATTATTTTTCCAGGGCAAAGAAATATATGGCTCATGTACTTTTGTATTGTGAGTATTATTAAGTATTTTATTTTTATGAGAAGAATTTTATGCTGCTCAGGAAGTAGCCTGGCTTGAATTACACATTTAAAATATTTAATAAATAGCCTTTTTTTTTTTAATAAAGAAAGATTTTATTTAAACTGAGTTTTACAATTTTTCCCCTATGCTTTCTTCCCTTCCCCCAGCTCCCACAGAAGGCAGTCTGTTAGTCTTTACATTGTTTCCATGGTATATACGTTGATCTGAGTTGAATGTGATAAGAAAGAAATAATATCCTTAAGGAAGAAAAATAAAGTATAAGAGATAACAAAATTACATAATAAGATAATGTTTTTTTTCCCCCTAAATTGAAGGTAATAGTCTTTGGTCTTTGTTCAAACTCCACATTTCTTTCTCTGGATACAGATGGTATTCTCCATCACAGATAGCCCAAAATTGTCCCTGATTGTTGCACTGATGGAACAAGCAAGTCTGTCAAGGATGATCATCACCCCCATGTTGCTGTTAGGGTGTACATTGTTTTTCTGGTTCTACTCATCTCCTTCAGCATCAGTTCATGCAAATCCTTCCATGCTTCCCTGAATTCCTATTTCTCCTGGTTTCTAATAGAACAGTAGTGTTCCATGACATATATATACCACAGTTTGTTAAGCCAATCCCCAATTGAAGGACATTCACTTAATTTCCAATTATTTGCCACCACAAACAAGGCTGCTGTGAATAATAAATGTTCTTTTTTTTTTTTAAAGCAAAATAAAACATCATGGAGTCTGCCATGGAAAGGACATGACTTGAATGGTAAACTTTGGAGATCTCTAGATGAATCAATGCAAAATGAGACCCCAAATCAGCTTTGTTCTGTTGGCTCAACATGTGAGTTGGGACTGTAGAACTTCAGTTGGTAGCAGAGTAAACCTTTCACTCCCTTGAAGATAGTGTTCCTTCATGGATTAAGCTGCCTTTTTCAGACTAAGAATCAAAACCTTGGTCTAGATAGACTAAGACCAGGCTGGTGGGAATTAAAGAAAGGGACTGCTTCTTCCTTGCTAAAGACTGCAGATAAATTTACTGGTTTGGAGGCATGTTCCTATTACTGGGTTGCATTGCATGAGTATCCCTATTTCCTTATCCATTCTCCTCTCCTCCAGGTAATATTCTCAGTAAAATCTGAGGATAGGTTTCTCTTACTAGGTTTGGGCCCTTTACTTTTCCCAGCCAAAGTTCAATGAGAGCTGCCTAGAATTTCCATACAAATTATTCTAGACTCCTAGATATCTGACAGTTGTTACAAATCTTTCAATTCTTTTATTTTATAGACAAATATACTTGAGATTTGAAAGGATGAAATGTTTGCCTATAGTTTGCTAGTGACCATGGACTTTGTGAGGGTCTCCTCACATCATAGTTGAATGGTATTTTTGGGGGACAATGAGACTGTCCTCTTTCCTATACAAGGAAGTTTGCAAGGGAAGCTGAACCCAAATCCATTTATTCCGATGTTCAGAGAAATGGACAGTGATAAGTGAGTAGTCATTGAAGAGTCAATTTTTTCCTTCTGTTTCCTTATAGATCCTAGAAATCCTAGATTCTTTAGAGGGAAATCTCTGAGGGAAAGAATAGGACGCTGTATGACAAAGGGGAAAAAACACTGAATTTGTAGTTATAGGATCCAAGTTTTGGATCTCAGCTTTGCCAACTTCCAATGTGTGTGACTTTTTTGCAAACTCTTTAAGGTGGCTTAGTAGATAGAGTTCCAGACCTGGAGTTGGTAAAACTCTTCTTCCTGTGTTCAAGTCTGAGCTCAGTACAGCTGTGTGATTCTGGGCAAATCACTTAACCTGTTCGTCTTAGTTTTCTCATCTGTAAAATGAGCAATATCTTTGATAAACGGGGTCAAGAAAAGTCAGAAGCAATTGAAACAACTGAATAGCAATAATAACAACTTAACCTTTACTGAGCCTCAGTTTTCTGCACTATAAATTAAATGACTGGATTAGATTATAGTATTCTTGGCTCTAGATTTGAAGGGAAGTCATCTTGTACAGCTTCCTTATTTTATGGATGATTTCTAGAGACATCTAGAGTTCTGGGCCTGGAGTCAAGGAAGATTAAAGTTGAAATCCAACCTTACTTAACTTCTTTCTACCCTGGTTTCCTGTAAAGTAAGGCTAATAAATAGCATTTACTTTCTGGAATCAAATGAGATAATATTTATAAAGTGCTTTGCAAATCTTAAAATACTATATTAATTCTAGCTAGGTGTGATGAGGATGATGATGTTGATGTTGATGTGAATTGCATAGGGTCATACAGATAATAGCTGTTCAAAGGCAAGATGTAAACCCATGTGCTTTGACTTAAGAGTCAAGATTTTTTTTTCTTAACTGCATCATGAAGCTCTCTTTTTACTTCTAGTACATGATGAAGTGATGTGACTCTTGTCCACTTGAATGACCTTGGACAAGTCTTACCTTTTCTTTAAAATGAGGAGAGGAGTTCGACCATATATGTTCACTAAGATCACCCAGCTCTCGATTCCATGAATTCCAAATCTGACCATAGACTATTCAGAATCTCTCAGATGAATTTCTTGGGGCAAATAGGTGACTTGTGTTTTCAGACTATAGAAAGAGACAGTGGTTGGGGAGGGGATTCTCTCTGACATTTGAAGATTAGTACAAGGGTTTTTTGTTTTGATAATCTAATTTGTGATCCAAAGAACAAAATTTAGAGTTTGGACATCCCCACCCCAAAAAACATTTAGTTATACCGGCTGCACGAATAGCTTTCTTGTGACCACAGACCCAGATAGGATATGGGAAATTGTGGCCATATTAGATATTGATCATTTCCTGCTGGTGCAGAGAGTGGTTCTGGGAGATTTCAGCTGTTAGGAGTTGAGTTGGGGTGGTAGGAAGTGTGAAATTCCTCTTTTGGGGTTGCATTTGTTCGTTATGAATGGGCTGGGGGAGAGGGAAGTGCTATGTGATATGGCCCATTTTCATCTGTACCCTGTGGGATGGTCCATTTAATGGGCAATTACTGCCTAGGAAAGAATAAGACAAGTTCCCTTTATGGTCATAAAATCAGCATAGATTTATATTTCCCTACCTTTTCTTGCTTTTCTAATTTGCTGGGCCTTTAGATATATTTATCAGTTTTTTAATTTAAAAAATCTTTTGGGGGGACAAAATGAGGGTTCAGAAGGATCTTAGTATGGAAGGATTTTGATAAACTAACAGATAAGGATAAATTTAAAATCCTGCATTTAAATAACAAAATGGATTTTTATAAATACAGAATGGGATATTCTGGCTTAATAGAAGTTCATGGGAAAAAAAAATACTTGAAGGTTGACCATGAGTGAATTATAAAAAAATCAGGTTTTTTTTTTTTAGAAGTATATTAGCTAGTTTAAGGCAAGTAAAAGAAAGAATGTCTTAATACATTCTGCTTGTAAGATCTCAATCAATCTTTGACTTCTGTTCTGAGGATCACACTTTAATAAAGATACTGTCCAACTAGGGAGGATCTAGAGAATAGTGATTGGGAATGGGGGTGGAATGGCATGGAAGTCCTGAGGTTCCAAAGTGGTTGAAAAAATTGATAATTTTCTGGGAGTTCTTGAGGAGCATTGAAAAATATTTGAGGGTCTACCAGATGGGAGTAGAAATGTGATGGCAATTCTATCTATGTTTGCTATGTACTAAGGGCTTTACAATTATTATCTCTTCTAATCCTCACCACAGCCCTGGGAAGTAGATGGTATTATCTCCTATTTTACAGATGAGGAAACTGAGACAAATAGGGTTTAAGTGACTTGCACAGGGTCACACAGCTAGTGTGTGTCTTAGTCAGGTTTTGAACTTGGGACTTCCTGATTGCTAGACTAGTGAGTGACAAAGCATCAAAGAGTCTTATCAATCAAATGGAAGGGTTCCCTTTTAAGGCATGAATTTCCCCTCTCTGGGGTTGTGAATAGATGCTCATTTGTCAGACATGTTGTAGAAGAGATTCTTACACTCATTCAACAAACAGTTTAATTTATCAAATGCAGTTTAATTTAATTTAATAACAGCAGTTTTTGAAATTTTTAATAACAGCAGTTTTTGAAATTTCCTCTTGTGTTCTCCAAGAACTGGACTGCCCTTTGGCCCAGAGCCCTGTGTTTTCCTGCTTCAATACATATATTCTTTGCTTGGAGTATGCTCCTGTTCTAGAAAATTGAATTCAGTCAGCATTTATTAAGCACCTCCTGTATATCAGGTACTGTGTTAGCTGTTGGGGATACTTAATAGAAGTCTAGACCTTCACACAAAGCTATATTGTGGCTTCTAACATGCCTATTGTGTCAGCTTGATTGTAAAATCTGACTCACTGTCTCATTTAAATTTTGCCTCTTCCCCATCACCTAATGCAATATGCTCTGTATACAGCTGGTACTTAATATCATTAGGGACCTTTCTGCTTCTTGAGGTTGTCTGATTGTAGGTCTGAAGGTGATGGAATTAAGAAAGATGAATTTCTTCTCTCTGACTTGTGTCTTTAGACAGAAAAACGATAGAATTACTTCCTTCCCTCAAACTTCCTTCCTTCCTTCCTTCCTTCCTTCCTTCCTTCCTTCCTTCCTTCCTTCCTTCCTTCCTTCCTTCCTTTCTTGCAGTTGACTGACTGGCTGGCTCAATAACAAATGCAACAAGGCAGCTTGGATGGGTCTGGAGGACTTCTGTAGCAGTGGGTTACAAGTCAGACACACTTGTGTTAAAGGATCATGACACTCCATTTTATTTCTTTTATTTGACCCTTCATATTATTTCATTTAACTGGTCCAAATTTTTTATGAATTGGGCAGAATCTGGGAGGCCGCTCTCATGTCTCAGAACTGCATCTGGGTTTCTTGGTGATTCCTTCACATGTCTGGGGAAAATAAGAGTGAGGAGAACTGATTTGGAAAAGAAGGTGAAATGGACATCATTGTAAGTGTAGAATCTTAAGAAGTTCAAGGTTGTAGAGTTGGGAGGACCTAATCCTACTCACACACAAAAAATAAATTTCCTTTATAACATATATGACTTGTCTCTCTTCTTCAAAATCTTCAAAAAGGGAGAACACTTCCCTTCCTTTCTTCTCTCTGCTGATTTTTCTTTTCTTCAGGCTAAAAATGCCCAGTTCTTTCATCTGATTTTGATATAGCATGGACTCAAGACCCTTCACTGTTCTGACCATCTGGATAGTCTTCCAGTTTCTCTGTGACTCTCTTAAAACTGGTGCCAAGAAGTGAGGAC
The DNA here is from genome assembly GCF_037893015.1 of Macrotis lagotis. Classification (NCBI taxonomy): domain Eukaryota; kingdom Metazoa; phylum Chordata; class Mammalia; order Peramelemorphia; family Peramelidae; genus Macrotis; species Macrotis lagotis. The sequence continues at coordinate 19,885,694 of NC_133662.1, read as the reverse complement.
AGTATTCCAGATGGGGTCTGATGAGGACAGAGCTAGTAGAGTGGGAGGACTCTCACCTCGCAATTCCTGGAAGCTCTGCCTGCCTCTTTTAGGGCAGCCCAAGTCTTCATAGGTCTTTTTTGGCTTCCGTGTCACTCTGCTGACTCATACTGAGCTTGCAGTCTGCTAAAACCCCCCATATCTTTTGCATGGTATTTGCTGTATAACCTGCGTTTTCTCTGTAAAATGAGGTCAAGTTATTTCCCAGGCTCCTTAGACCTCTGATGCTTTCTGATTTTGTGAATAGGAGTAAGGTTGGACTATGTTTTGAAAATCAGACTAGATATATTGACATGCTATCAGACTGTTGGGCAGTTTCCATTGGCTTGGGTTGGAATTACAAGAGATTTGAAGATTTAGAGTTAGGGGTCACCTAGTCCATTTTATAGTTGAGGAAACTGAGGCTAAAGAGATTTAAACAACAACCCCAGTGATACAGTAAGTGACAGAGTCAGAATTGGAACCTAGGTTTACAGATTTCAAATCTAGTTGTTTGTTCCCAGAAAATTATAGGATTTGGGAGTTAATAATAATAGCAAAACCAACTAGCATTTATATATTGTCTTTTATTGTTGAGTTGTTTCAGTTGTGTCTGACTGTAATCCCATTTGGGATTTCTTTTCTTTTTTGGGGGAGGGAGATTTTCTTGGCAGAGATCCTGGGGTGTACCATTTCCTTCTTCAGGCCATTTTACAGATGATAAAACTAAGACAAATAGGCTTAAGTGAGTTGCCCAGGGTCACAGTTAGTAAATGTCTCAGTTCAGATTTGAACTCAGGTCTTCCTGATAGCTATATAGCTGTCCCATGTAATGTCTACTGTGTGTGCCTAAGCCCTTTGCAAATATCTCATTTCGTCTTCACAATAACTATGAGTGGCACAGGAAACATTATCATTTTCAGTTTGTATCTGAGGAAACTGAAGCAAACTGAGGTTAGATGACTTGCCCATGGTCATAGCTATAATGTGTCTGAGCCTAGATTTGACTCCGGAGCCAGCTCTTTATTCTCTGTACTACCTATTGACTAGGATGAATATTTTTTAGTTAAGTGAGTAGCATGGTTGGAAGACCAGTTCATCCATAAACTGGTGCTTTACTAGACCAGTCAACCCTTCTTACCAATTGAGCTCTTGCTGTATGTAGGCCATGAGCCGTGTTGGCTTTGATACCTATCCTGAGGTAAGTATAGTCCCATTTGAGCAAAATAAAGACCTGCTATATTCAAGACATTTTTGAGGGGAAGGGGGAAACATTGAAAAAGAAATGTTGTAGTTCCCTGCCTTATGATCTTATAGGAAAGATAGAACAGCTATACAAATAAATCAGCAAGATTATTAAGCGCTTACAAATAATTAACACGAATTAGAATATGATATAGGGAGTATGATAAAGTGCATTGGAAAGATCCCCAGAGAGATTGATTATTGGGTAGATCTAGGAAGGTTTCCTGGAGGAGATTCACTGAGCTGAGCCTTGAGGTTTGGTTTTTATCACAAAGCTTTTATTAAGTCCTTAATTTCCCAGGGCCCCAAGTTAAGATTCTAAATAAAGAAAATTAGGTTGGTTCCTGCTCTCTGAGATCAGATGTTTCACGAAGCCTGGACTTTTTGTCTCTTTACCACAGAGAGTGATGTACCAATGTTTTCTGCACACAGACTTTATGTCTACTTTTGTGTGTGAGTGACTTTGGCAGCTGTGTGACTTCATTGATTCCATTTCGATATAATGTAAGTTCTTTGAGAACTGGAGCTGTTTAATTTAAAATTTTTGTACTCCTAATACCTGGCAGATTGGTAGTGGTGAATAAATGCTTATTGAATGATAAATGGTTAGGTTGTTTCTCCTCACTGTGCTTACAGAATGGAAGCACTTTGAGGGCAAAGATTGTTTTACTTCTTTGTCTATTAAAAAAAAGCAAAAACTAAAATTCTTTTCTTGAGAATTCAACAGACATCAATAGTCCCAGATATTTTTAAGATGTAGAAATAGGGAAGAGGACCATACTAGAAAATGAACTAATGCCACAATTTTTTTTAAAGAAACATCTTTATGCTTATAAGATGATAAGAAATGGCTGTTTTTTGAGTCCCCTTCTACACCTCCTGTTTTTTTTTGTGCACTTTTTAAAATGCTTTATTGATTTTCTTTTTTTTTTTTTTCATGTTTTTCCTCCAACCTACCTCCCCTCCAGATAACTCCTTCTCATAGCAGCTGTATATGGTCAAGTAAAACAAAAACATTTGCCATCTCTTAGAATGAAAATGAATGGTCAAAGGTTCTTAATTTGGAACCTACCAACCTTAGATTTCAAAGACTCTGTGAAGGGGAAAAATTGCATCTTTTATTTTCACCAACCTCTACTGAATTATAACATTTCTTTTAATTATTTTAAAACATTATTCTGAAAAGAGGTCCTTTGACTTTGCTGGAATCTTAAAGTTGCAGGAGGATAGAGGGTGAGGTTGGTGATACACAATATTTGATATTGATTCAAATATTGTATATTTGAAATAGTAATGAGTAACACCTAGTTCTACTCCAGGCCCTCACTGACAAGAAATGGTAGATATGGTCCATAAATTTTTTGAAGGCACAATTGGTTTTTGCTTTGATCAGTTGGGAGAACTTTCTGAGTTGTTTCCTCTCATTGTTTTATTTTTATGTATGATTATTTTCCTACTGCTAACTTCTTTAACAATTCACACAAATCTGTTTCTCAGAATCCATTATATTTGTCATTTCTCATAGTGCAGTAAAATTCCTTTGTTTATATATACACACCATAGTTTGTTCAGCCATTTTCCAGTTGATAGACACCTAATTTGTTTTCAATTCTTTGCCACAACTGAATAGTCTTTTTTTTTTTTTTTGTTTTGGTGGGACAGTGGAATTAAACGACTTGTCTAAGGTCACAGAGCTAGAATGTACCAAATGTCTGAGATCAGATTTGCGTCCTCCTGACTCCAGGGCCAGTATTCTATCCCACTGTGCTGCCTTAGTGTCTCTCTTGTAAATACTCTTGCAGATATGGACTCTCCTTCTTTCCTTGCCTGCCTTGGTGTACAGGCCTAATTGTGGTATCCCAAGGTCAAAGGGTATGTTTAGTTTATTGAGTTTTGTATACATTGGTTCCAAATTTGTTACCAGAATGTTTGAATCAATTTATAATTTCATTGGCTCTTCAGCCTTTCTAACAGTTGTAATTTTCCAATTTTGTCAATTGGAAGAATTTGAAGTAGAATTGTATTAATTTGCTTTTTATTATTAGTGATTTGGAGAATTTTTTCATACAGTATTTGATGGGTGGAATTACTTTATTTGAGGAGTGCCAATTCATATTTGACCATCTATTAATTGGGAAATGGTTCTTGTTTTTTGTGTGTATGCATGTATGAATATATGCAATATATACATCTCTATATATACATAGATATATTTATCAATTCTTTATATATTTGGGATAATATACATTTATCAGAGAGATTTCTTTCAAGAATTTTTCTTGATTGTTTCCCTTCTGAATTTGACTATGTTCATTTTGCTTGCGTAGACAATTTTCAGTTTGATTTATTCAAAACTTTTTTGTCTTTTATCATGTTTCTTATTGATTTAGTTAAGAACTTTACCCTTTGCAGGAAAGTTGTGAAAGGTAAGGTATCACCTTTCTTTGTTCTCTAATCTTTTAATTCTATAATGTTTCATAGTTAGATTGTATATTCATTTGGAGTTTATCATGGCTTTTGGTGAAAGATGTTACTTAACCCTTATTTCTGCCAAGTTGATTTCTATTTTTCTCAGAAGTTTTTTGAATGGTATACCATTGTAATTGATTGCTTCTGGGTCTTATTTTCCTATTCTTTTCCACTGACCAACTTTCCTATTTTTTTTTGTTTTTTTTTTTTTGCAAGGCAAAAGGGGGTTAAGTGGCTTGCCCAAGACCACACAGCTAGGTAATTATTAAGTGTCTGAGACTGAATTTGAACCCAGGTACTCCTGACTCCAGGGCTGGTGCTTTATCCACTGTGCCACCTAGCCACCCCCAACTTTTCTATTTTTTAAACTAGTATTAAATTATTTTAGTTATGATTTCTTTTTTAATTTTTGAAATTTAAGGCAATGGGGTTAAGTGACTTGCCCAAGGTCATACAGCTAGGCAGTTATTATGTCTGAGGTCACATTTGAACTCAGGTCCTCCTGATTCCAGGGCCAGTGCTCTAACCACTGTGCCATCTAGCGCCCCCCCCCCCCCCCGGCCCCAGCATGACTTCTTTTATAGTATAGCTTGAAGTTAGTTTCTTTTAGGCCCCTTCCTTCCTACTTTTCCTCCATTATTTTCCTTAATATTCCCCCCCATGACTTAATTTTTTTGCTGTATCTATAAAAATAACCTTTTGGCAATTTGTTAGATAGAATACTAAATTTTTAAATTAATTTAGCCAGTCATCATTTTTATTACATTGACATGCCTTACCCATGAGAAATTACATGTCTCCTATTATTTGTCTTCATTGTTTATGTAAAAAAGTGTTTTGTAGTTGTATTCATATAAATCCTGAGTATGCCTTCCTAGATTAAGTCCTAGATGCTTTTATACATTCTCTAGAAAATGAAAATATTGTGTACTTTTAAAATACCTTTTATACCACATCTTGTTATTAATATATAGAAAGCTTAATGATTTTTGTGGGTTTTATATTCTGCTACTTTTCCTGAAGTCATTAATTGTTTCACTTACTAGCTTGATTGTATTCCCAATAAATTCCCAGGTTCAGGCCCTTACAAAGCAAGTACTTGATAAATGTGTGCTGATTGATTCCTTGGTTCAGTGTTTGATGCTAAATTAAGGCTGCTTGGCTTTTGGAATGTTTAACTATGTTCTTCTATTGACCATTCACCTGATAATGACACACATAGCAGAAACTGAATTTCATAGGTAGTCCTGTAGTCATACAGTGTAGGAGGTAATTGTGGTTTGAGATAGGGTTGCTTTGATTTGACTCATTCTGTGTCAAAGTAGGCAATCTGGTAAGCTGGCAACCAGAGAGAAGGCTCCTCTGGCCCCCATTTGTTGTGGCCAAGTTTTTCAAAGAGATGGGAAAGGAAGAGCATTTTTAGAGACTGTTAGACTCTGCTCCTAAAGTTCTACTTCCTAGTTGGTGAATGAATTTGGAATGATTACTTTTTAAAAGAATTTGTATCTATTGAACAAAGCAAATTTAATAGACTGGAAAAAGGAATCAAACTCTTGCATTTTGCTTTATCCTTCTGTCATCATGACTTATTAGTGCTTTCATTCAGGTTTTGTGGTGTAATGAATTTGGTAAATTCCATTCCAGTGGGCTGTTTGGTTCCCTTCTACTTAACTTAAGCTATAGGAAATTGGAAAGTTGTATAAAGTATTTACCTTTTTCATAATTAACTCAGCATTCTGTAGTGGAATGAGTTTTGAGTCTTGATTTAGAGGGACTGTTCAAAACCCACTTTCTATCTGTAATTTTTGTGAAAACTGAAGCTCTCCAAGCCTTACTTTCATTTTACATAAAATGAGGATATTTTACTAATTGTTCATGCTACTTGATATCTGTGATCCTGTGATCATTTGATAATGTTCATGACTGAAATCTAGTTAGAATCTGTTTCTTAAAATAGTCATCATCTTTGGAAACAGAAAATAAAAATAGAAACATACTTAAGAAATTGGTTCATTGTTCTTCCTGCTGGGTCTCATCTCCACTACCTCTCGTCTCCATCAGGTTCTGTATATTAACCATTTTCATTTCTTGTTACTATATTCTGACTTAGGGTTGTTGTTCTTCTGTGCTTTCTCTCTATCCTTATTTGTTTCTCTATGTCATTATAACTTTATCCTCTTTTTTGGCAAGGCAGTGGGGTTAAGTGACTTGCCCAAGGTCACATGACTAAGTATTAAGTATCTGAAGCCAAATTTGAACTCAGATCCTTCTGACTCCAGGTACTCTATCCACTGTACCACCTAGTTGACCCATTTATCATCTTATCTTAAAGCTGTTATACCTATTTTATTTATTTTTTTAAAAGACCAATGCTAGGTAGAGTAAGTACCTCAAATAAAAGTTGACTACAAATGAAGATTGTATAGTAATGTATTTTCACTTTTCTACCTGCCTCTCTGGCATTCCATCAGAATGTGAGTAAGTGTGTGTATGTGTGTGTGTGTGTGTGTGTGTGTGTGTGTGTGTGTGTGTGTCCATTGTGACATGTGGCTTGGGGCTGTGGTTTTATGGTTCCCCACACTGTACGCCTAGAATTCTTAGTATAATGACTGGCTTCTTTGAATGCAAAATTGGCATCATGTCTTCCTTAGCAGTACAGAATGTGGGGGTTGGTCCCTAAACACACTTTGATCATTTCATTCTCTGCTTGAGAGCCTGCAAGCACTCCCTATTACCTTCTATCTGAAGTTTGAGATCCTCCACTTGGCTTCAGAGATCCCTTATAACTTGGCTTGCCTCCATCTACCACAATAGAGCAATTCAACATTCCATTATTTTTTCTTGTCATTCACAGTTCTTAATTCAGTTCAGTTTGTTGAAACGAAGTGTTTGTTTCTTTAATGAACAATCAGTGAGGAAGCTTTTTCCTGTTTCCACTCTATTTTCCAGTGATCACCCTTCATTCTAATGCTGTCAGTTTTCTTGTAACTGTCATAATAATCCCACTTGGGTGCTGTTACTAAACTACTTGTCCATCTAAATGTGCCATGCCACTTCTTTCCTCCTTGGAATGCCATCCTGCCTCCCTCTAATTAAAGAAAACATTAAAATCATTTTAATTTATAAAATTTTTAAATTTATAAAAAAATCTTAAAAATTTTTTTATTAATACACTTTTGTCTTGAGGAAAGAGATTTTTTTTTGCAACATATCCAGGAAGTCCCAAAGTACATCCTTTGAAAACAGTAAAGCTAAACTGTTCAATAACATGAGTAGGACTGCTGTGTCCCTCTCCATATTTGTAGTCTTTCAGTTTTTACCAGAAAGCAAGGATGTGCTTTAATTTTGATAGTTTGGTACTAATGTATTTGAACTGAATTATGTTGAATTTTAGTATATTTTCTTTTTTTGACATTGTGCATACAAATACAAGAAATTGCATCTGGCTGCTACACCCAGATTTCTCCACCATGTCCCAGGAAAATCTTCATCCTGGAAGATCATTTTTTTTGCCAGGGAGCTTACACCTTGGAAATACCCTCTGCTCTTGATATCCCCCTTCCCTTTGATTGGACAGCTCCTCTCAGAATCTCCTGGTATTCAGGCCAGGCCATCTCCTTTCCCACCAGGTTGGGCTTCTTTAGACTTCTCCATTATTTCCCATCTCTCCTCCCCTTTCAGCTTCCTTTTATATGTTGTCTTCTCCATTAGATTGTAAACTTTTTGTTTGAATTTGTATTCCTAGTTCCAGGCACCAAATTCTTAATTAACTGAAACAACATATATCCAAAAATATCAATATAAAATAAATAGAAAATCATTTTCAGGAGGTATGGAGGGTGTTAATGACTGGAATGCCTGGGATGAGTAATAGACTTTGGATTGGAGATGGCACTTGAACCAAAGCTTGAAGGCTAGAATTCCAAGAGTTAGGAGTGAGGGGGACTTTTGGACATCGGTAGTGTTTGTGGGGGGAGCACAATAGATATCTAGTTGGGGGAGTTATCTGGAGGAATGTCTCATTTTGGCAAGAAGTATGAAGAGTAATATTAAATCAGTCTAGAAAGATTGGAGGCAGATGATGAAAGGGCTTTTAAATGCTTTATATGTTTGTTGTCATTGTCCCCTATGCCTGCAATCACTTCCACACCTTCACTTTATAGAAAGCCTTGTTTGCTTCAAAGGTCAGCTCAGATAAGGAATTTTGCATGAGGTTTTTTCTGGTTCTCCCAACAGCTAGCACCCCCCCACCCTAAATCATCTTCTATTTTTAAAAAAAATATGCCTATATAACAATATATACACATATACACATACATATACATACACATACACATACACATATACATACACACAAACATGTCTCCCTGAATAGACTATAAGATTCATGAGAACAGGGACTATTTTACTTTGACTTTGTGGTCATTGTTAATGATAGCCAGCATATAATAAACATTTTTTTCTAGAAAAATTTTATTTATTTTGAGTTTTTTGAGTTTTACCATTTTCTCCTTATTCTTGCTTCCCTCCCCATACCCCCCATAGAAGGTAGTCTGTTAGTCTTTACATTGTTTCCATGGTACACACTGATCTAAGTTGAATGTGATGAGAGGGAAATCATATCCTTAAAGAAGAAAAATAAAGTATAAGAGATAGCAAAATTGCACAATGAGATAATGGGTTTGCTTTTTTTTCTGAAACTGAAGGTAATAGTCTTTGGTCTTTGTTAAAATTCCACATTTCTTTCTCTGGATGCAGATAGTATTCTTCGTCACAGGTAGCCCAAAATTGTTCCTGATTGTTGCATTGATGGAATGAGCAAGTCTGTCAAGGTTGATCATCACCCCCATGTTGCTGTTAGGGTGTACAGTGTTTTCCTGGTTCTGCTCATCTCACTCAGCATAAGTTCATACAAATCCTTCCAGGCTTCCCTGAATTCGCATCCCTCCTGGTTTCTAATAGAACAGTAGTGTTCCATGACATACATATACCACAGTTTGTTAAGCCATTCACCAATTGAAGGACATTCACTTAATTTCTAGTTCTTTTCCACCACAAACAGGGCTGCTATGAATATTTTTGTACAAGTGATGTTTTTATCCTTTTTCATCATCTCTTCAGGGTACAAACCCAGTAGTGGTATTGCTGGATCAAAGGGTATGCACATTTTTGTTGCCCTTTGAGCATAATTCCAAATTGCTCTCCAGAAAAATTGGATGACTTCACAGCTCTACCAACAATGTATTAGTGTCCCAGATTTCCCACCACCCTTCCAACATTGGTCATTGTCCTTTCTGGTCATATTGTCTAGTCTGAGAGGTGTGAGGTGGTATCTCAGAGATGCTTTAATTTGCATTTCTCTAATAAGTAGTGATTTTGAGCAATTTTTCATATGATTATGGATCGCTTTGATTTCCTCTTCTGTAAATTATCTTTGCACGTCCTTTGAACATTTGTCAATTGGGGAATGGCTTAATATACATTTTTCTTGATTGATGAATTGCAGATTTCACCCAGCCCCAATACATGGATTTTTGAGCATGTTGCTTGCTCACTATCAAAGTCCCTTGATGGCTTTGACCTCTGCTACCATTTCTTTTAAGTAACTGTGTATCTTTTACTGGAGACCCAGTAAAAAACCCTGAAGAGTTTTGTATGTGGCCCATGTGTGGGTAGGTTTGTTTGGTGGCTTTCAGTCTTTTTTTTTTTTTTTTTTTAATATACTGGAGTTGTACTTGTGAGTCACTGCACAATATATCTCATTAGTCTCATGGGTTCTCCCTGTGGCAGATCCTGTGGTTTTGTCGCCAGTCAATCTTCTTGTGGAAGCCAGCCTGGTGTGGTGAGGAGGGTAGATGGTGGTATTGTGGAGGAAACAACCAATGAGCCCTTTCTTGCAGGACCTAGAGGCTTAATTCTGATAATAGTGAAATGAGCCCTAGAATAGGAGGTAATCGGTCAAGCACCTGTTCTGCTTTGAGGCTGGTTGTGTGATCTTAGGTAAGTCACTTTCTGCCCTGGTCCTCAATTGACTTATCTGGAAAGTGAGGAAATTAGGCTAAATCGTGGCAGACCCTCTGAAGGTCTTCTCAGAATAATGTTTTAAAATGCATAGAATAAAATATATAAAATTGCAAAGAAAGCCAAATATATTAAAATATAGTGTTCAAAATAAATGGAAAAAAAAGTTCATAGACCCCTGGATTAAAGTCTTTGACAGCACCAATAGTGGATGGCACTCTCCAGGCCTTCCCAAGCTGGAGGAGTTGCGAAAGATGACAACAACTAATTAGCACTGGTTCTTACTCAGTATTTCTTTTATCCTTAGGACTAGCCTTCCAGCTGGTAGCAGCATGCTGTCCTAGAGAACTGTGTGACCCTGGACAAATTTTTTTTACCTTTTTCATTGGGTTTCCTTTTTTTTCCCCCTCTGTAGAGTCAAAGGTATTGGACTATCTTTCCTTTAACATCCCCTTTCTTCCCTAACGTTCTATGATTTAGCCATCTACAGATCTTTTGAAATCTTTTTTAATTTGGAGCCCAAGGAACCTCTTCCAAGTCTTGGCCCTTTCACTGACTCCCTGTGTGTGACCTTGGACACTTTGCTACCTGCTCTATAAAGGCCCCTGGTGTTGAGGCCCTCTGAGGCCCTCTCTGGCTCTGAATTGATGATGTTCCATGTAGCCCACCTGTGAAGCTGTTTTGGATACTGGCCCTGCACAGTGACGGCATTTTTCCCTTTCTGGAATGTCAGGCTGCCATTCTGTGGTTTTCGCTGGCATCATTACCTGGTACGATCCTTTGAGTGCAGCGGTCTTAGCGGTGCGGGGCCTGTGAGAGCTGAGCATTGTTAATTCCTTGGCCCACAGGCTGCACTTCTAGCTGCTTGGATCCCAGACTGTTAACAGTGTGTTTGGCTGAGCAGAACTGATCTCCGCTACTGAAGAAACAACCCTGAGCATGTGGCTTCTTGCCACAGAGTCAAGAAGAGAACTCTTTTGGCAAATAGAGGTTGGCACGTTCCTTAAACGCTTTTTTAAACACAGCTGTTACCGACCCGCTATGCTGGTGGTAGTGATGGGGGGTGGGGGAAACTACGGCTCCCTGAGGCTGTCGCTGGGGGTTAGAGAGAACGGGAAGAGCCAGACTGACTTAAACTTGCCATCCCTCAGAGGGCAGGGAGAAAAAAGGAGCCAAAAGTTGAAAAAAGGAACAGAGAAGTATCACACCAGAGAAGGGACATGCTAAGGGACGGACATCCCTACCACCAGCTAGGAGACCTGTTCTTAATTCTGCTTGTGCCGCTGACTTGTTCTGTCACCTCCAGCAGGGTACTTGACCTCGCTCTTTGTTTTTTTTTTTTCCCCATATATAAATGAAAGCTGGAAGGTAGTGTGGTGGGATGAATAGAGCTGCCTTCTATGTCAGGAAGATCTAAGGGGTAGGGGGCAGGGCTTTATGACAAAGCATTTCATTGAAGAAACATTTATACATTTCAGAGGAGAGGAATCTTAAGGAAATGTAAAGTTGGAAAATTACATGAGAGCTTGGTTATGAAATGTCTTATTTAATAAATGATTTACTTAAAAAAAAGAAAGAAAGAAAAAGTATTTATTAAGGAAGTTGGCGGAGTAGAAAGAAGCTGGTCTTGGAGTCAGGGAGACCTGACTTCAAGCTCTGTTTCTGAGAGTTAATTAATAAATATTATTAAACATATATCATGTGCCAGACATTGATTTGGGTTCTAGGGACAAGAGAGTGAAACAAACCCTTCTAATAAGATGTTTAGATTCCAATTCAAGAGATAAGCACAAGTAAAAATATATGTGCGTTTTTGTGTGTGTATTTACTTATAAGTAAACATGAATTCAAACTGAATATTTCAAAAGTCTCAGTGCTTAAGCACAAAGATTTTTGAGACATCCTATGTTTATATAAATTTCTCTATATATCTATATATACATAGAGACAGATGTTTATATACAAATTAATTAAGTACAAGGCAGTTTTGTAGGGAGGGGATTCACAGCTGGGGCTATCTGGACAAAAAATGGTGTCTAAACTGCATCTTTAATTAGGAAGAGATGGACATTTTCCCCTGACTTTATGACTGGACAAATGAGTATTCTATCCCAGGCAACTCTCTTTAAGACAATAAACTGTAAAACCATAGCTTTTCTATGTATTGATAGAAGGAGTTCTTTATACTAAGGAAATCATAGATCCAGTCCAAACCACCCCATCCCCCCAGACGAATAATTAGATTCTTGGAGTCAAGATTTGATTGCTTGCTCTCCATTTGAAGAGTCTTTTGCATTAGACCTGTCCACACAAAATGACCTGGTGGAAGGTTTTCTGATGCCCCTTTCCTTCCATCATTGATTGCAGTCTCTCCCTCTCAGGTGACAGGTTTTTCTTTTTTCTTTTTTTTTTTTTTTGTGCTCTATAGTGGATTTCTGGGTAGGAGATCTTGGTGGAAGCTAATGATAAAATTAGGCCCCCTCCCCCTACAAGGTAACCTGAGCTACAACAATCTTCTCCAAATCTCAAAGAGAACAAATTTATGTAGATCACATGCAAATATAATGCAAACAAATGTGTGGCCCTCCTGCTTCCTATCCCAGGATTTGGCCCTAGGGAAAAGTCCATTGTGGTAGGAGACCATTCTGTTTTCCAGTCTGCTTTGATAATGTGTGACTATAATCTGTAATTAAGCCCCTTCTACAAGGCATGCCAGTAAGACACAATGGTCCTTATAAAGGCCTGGTATTGATGGCAGAAAGGAAGAAGCACTCTTACTAGAATTGCAGAGCTATTTACTCCACTTTGGTGTATTGGGAATGTATTATTGGTGTATTACAATTGATTAATAACTTCTCTTTTCCAATTTTAGGGAGCCCTGAAGCCTGGGAAGGGGTGTGGGAGAAGAGTTGAGTGTGGAGATAACTATAGTAGAAGGAAATGAAGGGTGTCTGTTCATACAAAATAAGTCAAGGACAATGCTGTAAAGTAATTTCTTATGCTTATGTGCAATATATTGAAACCATTTTGGTAAAAGTTGTGATGTGGAAGGGATAACTGTATACCTTTTCCATCTTGGGACCCATCTTAGTAGGACCTTGCAATCACATAGTAGGTGATTAAATAAATGTTTGTTTATGGCAATGTCCTTTGATGGGCTATTTAGGATAGTAACCTAGCAGGCTTGTTGTTTACTACAAACAACTCCCTTCCTTGATTGTCTTGGGTGAATTTAACTTCATATCTAAGATTGTATAGAGTATCTTTTGTTTTCCTTTACTATGAATACTGAACTTTGAAGAAAGTGCCTTCAGTGCTTTTTTTATTTTTATTTTTATTGATTTAAGGCAATGGGGTTAAGTGATTTGCCCAAGGTCACACAGCTAGGCGGTTATCCAGTGTCTGGGGCTGGATTTGAACTCAGATCCTCATGACTCCAGGGCCATTGCTCTATCCACTGTACTTCTTAGCTGCCCCCACCTTCAGTATTTAATAAGATCAAACTATATATAATTTGTTTTTTCAGCTGTGTGCAATGGTAGTTTTTACCAGTCATTTTTTTTTGCAAGATTCTGAGTTTTAAAATTTTTCCTCCTCCTTCTCTTCCTTCCTCCATCCCTGATGAAAGCAGTCTAATAGAGGCTCTACGTTTATAACCATGCTAAAACATAGATCAATACTGATTGTGTATTGAGAGAAGATTCAGATCCAAACACAAGAATGAAAATATTTGGGACTACTAGTTCTATAACCTGAAGAGATTATGAAAAAGACTATAAGTATCACCTGTACAAAAATGTTCATAGTAGCTCTATTTGTGGTGGTAAAAAAATGGAAACTTAGGGAATGCCCATCAATTGGGGAATGGCTTCACAAACTGTGGTATATATATGTGATGGAACACTATTGTTCTATTAGAAACCAGGAGGGATGGGAATTCAGGGAAGCCTAGAAGGATTTGCATGAACTGATGCTGAGCAAGATGAGAAGAACATTGTATACCCTAACAGCAACATGGGGGTGATGATCAACCTTAATGGACTTGCTCATAACAACAGAGCAACAATCAGGCACAATTTTGGGGTATCTGTGATGGAGAATGCCATTGTATCCCGAGAAAGAATTGTGGAGTCTGAGCAAAGACCAAAGACTATTACCTTTAATTAAAAAATATTATCTTATTATATAATTCTGCTATATCTCATAGTATATGTTTTTTCCTTAAGGAGATGATTTCTCTCTCATCACATTCAACTTAGATCAATGCATACTATGGGAATGATGTAAAGACTAACAAACTGCCTTCTGTGGGGAGTGGGGGGAGGGAAGCAAGATTGAGGGAAAATTGTAAAACTCAAAATAAATAAAACCTTTCTAAAATTAAAAAAGAAAAAGAAAAAAAGCATTGCCATTCACCCTAAAATATAGAAAATATTTGGGAGAAAAAAATGATATAATACTTGAGAGAATTTTTAAAAATTGATGATAATAAGCTTTCCTGTTCATTTAAACTCCACTGTTCTTTTTCTGGATATGAATGGTATTTTCCATCACAAGTGTTTTAAAATTGTCTTTTCTTATTGTACTGCTGAAATGAATCAGTCCATCCTGGTTGATCATCACTCTATGTTATTGTTAATGTGTATATGTTATTGTTAATGTGTATAATGTTTTTCTTTCTGGCTCTTGAGCCCAAACTTTTACTGAAAACCAAGACCTATATCCTTGGATGTGATGGGAGAAGACTTGCTGAAATAAGGCTCAGTAAGACTTCTCTAACCTTTTTCCTGACTCCCCCCAGGGTGTGCTGGTACATTGTGCTTATTCTGTCCTAGTCCATGAATTTATCTTTTTAACAGTGTTCTTTCAGAGATTGTTATGTGGCATCATACATTATCAAATGGGATAATATTTGTAAAAAAAACAAAAAACAAAAAGCTTTGCACAATGCTGTAATCATGGAGTGGAATCTATTACAGTCTTTGAAGATTTAAATTTGAAGATCACAGGGTTATGGCATGATGTGTATGGGCAGTTTGGGTTTTCTTTTTTCTCTTTTAGTCATTCTAGTGTCTGTGAGCTCATTGCTTTTAGGTATCCTCAGTTTCTGAGAGACCCTTTCCTACAGTGCCTCTTGACTCTTCTGTCACAGAGAATCTTGGAGAATTGTGTGGGAACACTGAGGTAAACTGACTTGTCCGTGGTCTTTAAGTCAGGTGCAGAAAGTGAGAAAATTGACTCTGGAGCCCCTCTCCAGACATGGTACCATATTGCTTCCTGTTGTGAATTGGCAATTGTGTAAGAGAAATTGTGAAATAGAAAGATTATGCCTGCTAAAGAAGACAGACTGGTTATATGTGGAGAGGATTGGAAGGATAACTTACAGTTGAGTTCAGCCTGCTCATTCTTTTGATAGTCTTGCAGTGGTTAGGAGACCCCCTCCCTCCGATCCCAGAATGGACCCCCAGGAGACAGAAGACTCAGATATTGTCTTGGTGGATGGTGAATGAAAACACAGAAGTATGACCCTCCAATAGCCTTTAATCTTATATTAAAAAAAAAATTAAACCCACACAGGTACCTGCAAATAACTTTAACAGCTGTATCAATACCATTTGCGTGTTTAATGCAAAGCAAAACAAGACAAAATAAAAACTTCTGCACCTAAAAAGAACTAGACACCTCAGTGCCTGAGTATTAGAGAGGAGGGGAATGGGGAGGACAGCTCTAGGAGGTCATTGCAATTCCTTTGTCTGGAATGTGCTGGTAAGAATTTGAACTGAGTTGATGTAAAGTAAGGATTTAAAGTATACATACAGACAGTCTTGCTGAAAGAATTCTAATGATTACCATCATGCACATATATTTATATACACAAACACACATATAGTAATCCATGTTCATGTTGATAAGAATTCTAATTCTGTGTGCTGACATGTACAACATAGGCACGTGATGCCTACACCTATAGACATACATGATGATTTTGTTGATAGGATTATGTTAACGGATACAGACATGTTTGCATGTGCATATATACCCATGAACCAACCTACATGTATGATACACAGTCAAGGTGGATAAGAATGTCAGCAATATTTACTGGCACATGCATATTCATACATGCAACACATTTCACACATGTACATGCTGATAAGTTTCATTAGGTTATCTGATCTTTACATGGATATATTCATATATGCATGTGTGTGCATTTTTAGAAATGTGCATGTTTAGAATAAGTTTATGTATGTATTTATACGCAGAGTACAGTTTTGGAGAAATGTATGTTTACTTTTCCATGTTGAAAAGAAGTCTAATGTTTATTAATTTACTCATAAAGTCTGTTAGTAAAGTCTAGTATTGGCTATTTTCTTTTAGAAATGCTTATCTTATCCATACTGATAAGAATTCCAGTAATATTTACATATTGTACATATGAATATATATATGTACAACCCCCCCCCCCCCCCCACAGAGGATCATTGCTCTAGAACTATAAGAGATCTCAGAGGCTATCTAGTCCACCTCTCTTATTTTACCGATGGGGAATTAGATTTTTGGGCAGTTAGATGGTGCAGTGGATAGATCACCAGCCTTGAAGTCAGGAGTACCAGAGATTTAGTCTGACCTCAGACATTTGATACTAACTAGCCATGTGCCTCTGGGCAAGTCACTTAACTTGATTGCCTCACCTTCAGGGTCATATCCAGTCCTGATTCATATCTGGCCACTGGATCCAGCTGGCTCTGGAGGAGAAAGTGAGGCTGGTGACATCAGCATCCTCTTCTCTCAGATCCAATTCTCGTACTTAATATGGCATCACCTCCCTGATGTCATAGTCTTTGAGAATGAAGAACAAATACAGATGAGGAAACTGTGACTTGGTTAAGTTTAATGATTTGTTCAGATCACACAGGGAGTAAGCACCAGAGATGAAATTTGAATCCAAGTCCTTTGAGCTCCGGAGCTCTTAACTTTTTCCAGTCTGCTTTATTCCATACATCCAGTTGTCCTTCCAATCACTTGTCCATCCAACCACTCGTCCATCCATCTACTTATCCATACAGCTATTTGTATTTTGTTTATGGTAGATGCTTTCTTGATATTCTTTGTGATGAATTTTTTTTAGGCTATTTTTTTTTTTTGCAAGTCAGTGGGGTTAAGTGGTTTGCCCAAGGTCACACAGCTAGGTAATCATTAAGTGTCTGAGGCTGGATTTGAACTCAGGTCCTCCTGACTCCAGGTCTGGTGCTCTGTCCACTGCGCTACCTAGCCACCCCTCTTTAGAGATGAATTTTGAAGGAATTTGAAATTGGAGTAAAGGAGAGAAAAATTTCAGTTCATAGGAAAAGACACGGGGCTTCCGTGGTCCTTTTCTCAGATGACTGAGTCTCAAATTCGGCTTGTGTGTTCTATGTTGTGTTTTGAATTGAGTGAATCAGCAAGATGACTAGGCAGGCTTAGAAGTGTTTCCATTCTTTTTCCTCTGAAAGAGAGGATGATGTATGTTTTGAGAATGATCTTTACTAGTGATGTCAAAGTCAAATAGAAACATAGGCCTAATATTGACTTACAAAATCATAAATGGGGGCAGCTTAGGTGATGCAGTGGATAGAGCACCAGCCCTGGAGTCAGGAGGACCAGAGTTCAAATGTTCAGACACACCAGTTATGTGACATTTGACAAGTCATTGAACTCCATTGTCTTGCATAAAAATAATAAAAAAAAGAAAACCACAAATGAACATTATCTGTGTTATACTTTTGCTTATTTTGCTAAACATTTTCTAATTATATTTTGAGCTGGTTTGTTTGTGCTGCAAATTGGCTTTTTATGGCCTTATGTGAATTCGATATCTACTTTATTTAAATAACTTTGCTTTTCTTGGGTGTCCTTCTTCCCTCTGCTTTTCTATCTTGCAACATGTCTTCAGTACTACCATGCCGAATCACTCATTTTTGTTTAAGATTTAGAGCTAAATGGAACCTCTAGCCTTCCCTTCCCTTTCGTTTTTATCACTGAGGAAACAAACTAAGATTTAAAACAGTGAAATAATTTGGGCTATATCATATAGTAAAGTAGCAGAGCTAGGATTTGAACCTGGCCCCTCTACCTCCAAGAAGCATTGATCTTTCTACTGCACCAGTCACTAGCTGTAGAGCCTTGGGCAAGTCACTTCTCTCCTCTGGGATTTCCTCATCTATAAAATGGTTGTGTGGACAAGATGATTTTTGTTGCTTCCAGCTCTAACTTGATCCTTGTATTACAACTGGGGCTCTTTTTAGAATAGACATTCCTCCCTCCCAGGGAGAGCTATTATAATCCCTATCTCACAGTGGAAAAAATATCCTTCAGAGCCAATTAAAATGTTAATACATTTTGAAAATGGTCATTTTCCTATGCAAATACTTAATAATCTCTAATTTTGTTGAGCAAGTTCATTTAGAATAAGAACTATTCAGATTTTGAGTCTCTGAAATCAGAGTGTCATAAAATATTATACTGGAGAAAAGACACTTAGACATGATATAGCATCATTCACTTAATTTTTTTTTAATTAACTTTTAGATATGTTTTGTGTTTATGTCACCTAAACTTCCTCCTGTATCTTTCCCTCTCCCCAGGAAGCCATCTCTTTTAACAACATATTTTTTAGTAAAAAAAGAAATCGGGTCAGATAAATCTTAACAATGCAACACAGTGCAATAAATACTTGTTATTAAACACTTATATATGTGCTTTATATATGAACTCTGTACTAAGTCCTGGGATACAAATAGAAAAAAGAAAGAGTTTCCCTTTCAAGGAATTTCACATCTAACAGGGAAGATAAACATACCAAGAGAAGTCAAAACCCAGCAATGTAGCCTGGGCAAATGAAGAATTGACTGAGCTCCCGGAACTTCTTTTTTTTTTTTTTTTTTTGGTTGTTATTGCAAGATAGGAGGATTAAGTGACTTGCCCAAGGTCACACAGCTAGGTAATTATTGTGTCTAGGGTCAGATTTGAACTCGCATCCTCCTGACTCCTGGGCTGGTATCCACTTCACCAGCTAGCTGCCCTGGGAACTCTTCACTTAATTATTTTTAAGGCATTGGTGTTAAGTGACTTGTCTAAGGTCACACAACTAGGCAATTATTAAGTGTCTGAGGATGAATTTGAACTCAGGTTCACCTGACTCCAGGGCCAGTACTCTATCCACTACACCACCAACTATCCCTTCAGGGACTTCTTTAAAGGTAGTTGTGGGAAGTTGTTTTTTTTTTTCCCTTCTGGCTTTCCAATCAGAGTGCAACAGAGGGTACTGATGAGTGTGAGAACTACTGTTGAAGCCATCTTCATGATATTTTCTGAAGAGCTAACATTGCACCTACCCCCCCCAAACAAACAAATAAACAAAAAACAACCCTGATATTATAAAAATGTTTTACACCACAGGACCTTGAGGTCCTTGACTATGTTGTTTTATTTATTTTCTTTAGGACTCATTTGCCCTTTATTATTTTGCTACTTTCATTCTCATTTATTAAACTTTTTTTTAAAATTGATATCTTGTTTTTAACTCACCCAATTTTCCCCTGAAAAACCTCCCCTTTCCTGAGAGCCATCACTTAAAGAATTTTTGAAAACCCCCCCAACAAAAACTGATTGATACATTGAAAAAAAAATCCAACAGTTTATTCAGTGTTCCATACCTGTAGATTCCCCCACCTCTGCAAAAGAGTGGGAGGCGGTGTCTTCTCATATCTCTCATCTTTGAGGCCTAGTGGGTTCTTTGTAATTTCACAACATTCATTTTTGATTGTTTGGTGGTGATTGTTTTTTCCATTTACATTGTTGTAGTCATTGTGTATTACTGTTTTCCTGCCTCTGCTTGCTTCACTTTGTATCAGTTCATGTAAGTGCTTCATTTAATAAATGAGAAAACTGACCTCTGGGGAGGGGAAGTGACTTGCCCCAAGGTCCGAAACCAATGAGTAGTATGGTTAGGGTTTGAAACCCAAGTTATGTGATTGTCAATTATATAACCACTTGATGATTTCTTCAGTGGTATCTTGTATTCTACACTGGTCTGGGCAGATAAATGAGTTTGCAAAGTATAGAAATGGGCTTAACCAGAGAGGAGTGTGTAGGTGGTGCCCCTGATTTTGCTAGAACCTGGAAACCAGGATTAGGGGAGGGTTTTGGTTTTTTTTTGCAAAGCAATGGGATTAAGTGACTTGCCCAAGGCCACACAGCTAGGTAATTATTAAGTGTCTGAAGCCGGATTTGAACTCAGGTGGTACTCCTGACTCCAGGGCTGGTACTCTATCCACTGTGCCACCTAGCCTCCCTGGTTTTTTTTTTTTTTTTTATAAATTACATGTTTAATGTATAGTATTTTGGAAGATAAATTGGAGAGGGAGAGCAGGGGGAACAGATCAAAGGTCATCTAGAGGTGATCTGACTTTATTCCTTTTTTTTAAAATCCTGTCTTATTTAATTCTTTCCCAAAGGGATAGCTATATACTTGGCTTTACAGTGTACTTGACCTGTACAGTGGAAGA
The DNA here is from genome assembly GCF_037893015.1 of Macrotis lagotis. NCBI lineage: Eukaryota > Metazoa > Chordata > Mammalia > Peramelemorphia > Peramelidae > Macrotis > Macrotis lagotis. The sequence continues at coordinate 19,865,391 of NC_133662.1, read as the reverse complement.
CTTCAGTTCAAATTGTGCCTCATACATTAGCTGTGGGATCTTGGGGGCAAATTGCTTAATCTCTGTGTTGTACCTTAGCTCCTTTTGTAAAATTAGTTAGACTTGATGGCATTAGAACCAAATAACTTAATGTCTATTCCAAGATGGAATCTAGGGTATTGGGAAGGGCTAATTAAACTCCAATGGCCAGATTCTTTCTAGATTTATATGGATTCTTAAATTCCTGTTCTCCTTCTTCCTCCTCTCAACCTTTCTGTCTTTTTTTGTTTTTCTTCATTCTTTTTTCCCTTCCTCTTTTACTTTGAAAAATCATTCAAGGGGCAACTAGTTGGTGCAGTGTGTAGAGTACCAGCCCTGGAATGAGGAGGTCCTGAGTTCAAATCCAGCCTCAGACACTTAATAATTACCTAGCTGTGTGATCTTGGACAAGTCACTTAGCTCTATTGCCTTAAATAAATGAAATTAAAAAAAGAAAAATCATTCATTCTTCAGTATGATTTCTTCCCAAAGAGATTCTTTGAAATAGTGAGAAATCTTAATACAGCATCTTCCTTCCTTTGGATACCCAACACTAGCCACCTACCTCCTGAGAGGTAGGTAATAGATATTATGGGAATATAGTAAATAGTAATATATTAAATGAGATAATGCACAAAAATTAAAGGGCAGGTATTTTTTTTTAGGTTTTTTTTTTTTTTGCAAGGCAAATGGGGTTAAGTGGCTTGACCAAGGCCACACAGCTAGATAATTATTACGTGTCTGAGACTGGATTTGAATCCAGGTACTCCTGACTCCAAGGCCGATGCTTTATCCACTATGCCACCTAGCTGCCCCTGCAGGTATTTTTTTTTAAGTCTAGTCTTTTTAAAATAATTATCTTGGGCCCGGACGGCAGCAGCATGGGTAAGTGCCGTGGTCTTCGTACTGCTAGGAAGCTCCACAGCCACAGAAGAGACCAAAAGTGGCATGACCAACAATATAAGAAAGCACATTTGGGCACTGCCTTGAAGGCCAACCCATTTGGAGGACCATCTCATGCCAAAGGGATTGTCTTGGAAAAAGTTGGTGTAGAAGCCAAGCAGCCCAATTCTGCCATCAGGAAGTGTGTGACAGTTCAGTTGATTAAGAATGGCAAAAAAATCACTGCCTTTGTTCCCAGTGATGGCTGCTTGAATTTTATTGAGGAAAATGATGAAGTTTTGGTTGCTGGATTTGGTCAAAAAGGCCATGCTGTTGGTGATATTCCTGGAGTCTGCTTCAAGGTTGTAAAAGTTGCAAATGTTTCTCTTCTGGCCTTGTACAAAGGCAAGAAAGAAAGACCAAGATCATAAAAATTGTATGATGTCTCTGTCATAGTAAAAAACTTTCATGTAAAAAAAAAAATAAAATAATTCTTACACAACCATTTATAATCTTTTTAGTATAACAGTTTGCATTTATATAATGCTTTAAGCTTTACAAAGCACTAACATACACTCTCTCATCTGATCCTCCTAAAAACAATTTGTGCTGACTTGGCATTTGAGACAATATTCCCGTAACAGATGGAGAAAGAAAGGCTTGGAGAGGCTCATTGATTTACCCAGAGTCGCTTAGCTAATAAATATTAGAAGTGGGATTCAAACTCAGTTTTTTCCTGAATTCCAATTAAACTGTACTTCTACTAGACCAAG